>NC_084619.1:24218230-24330730 GCF_033978795.1 Nerophis ophidion
CCTTATAAGTAAAAAATCATTGTACAGTATGTGATTGGATAAACCACTTGTCCGTTATCTTGAATGGCCTGCTACTTCAACCACTCACATGGAAGTCAACCTGTGATGTTTATGAGAGCGATGCTGGGAAATCCAAAACAGACCAGCTGACATATTGGATGAAGACATATCAAAAAGTTAAAGATCTTTTACTGAAGCAACGCAGCAATGTCAGATTCGACAAAACAGTAGACACAGCGTGCCGGCCCAGTCACGTTATAACATCTACGGCTTTTGGAGCTCAGAGCGCAACTGCACACACAACAAGAAGGAGACTATTATATATGTCTCCGTTTTCCATAGGGTTTATCTATAACCCATAAAGTAGGCAGGCACGTAGCTATTTCTCAGCATGTTTATTCCAGCCGGCACGTTAATACACTAACACACAACATCTGGATTCCCATCATGCATTGTTTCAAAACTACGGCAAGTAGTAATGTCCAAAAAAAGATAGTGAAAGAGAACTGAACGAAGATGGACAATTCAACCCTAAACTCACTCCTTTCCTGCAAATTAAATGTCACAGATGCTGCCCATACCTATGCTCCTTCAAAGGCTTTGCTACTGGCTGCAAAGCATCCATCCATCCATCCATTTTCTACCGCTTATTCCCTTTGGGGTCGCTGGTGCCTATCTCAGCTACAATCGGGCGGAAGGCGGTTTACACTTTCAAATACAACCTTGAGTAGAGGAGTGTTATGTTTGTGTATATGTGTAAATAAATGAACACTGAAATTCAATATATTAAGGAAATACTTGAATGTCAGTGAATTCTAGCTATAAATATACTCCTCCCACCTTAATCCCATACATACAGTTGGGAGCGGGGACCCCTAGAGGTAGTTGTAGTGTGTCCCCAGCTAAATGACAGATAGTTAATAGTAATGGACCCCTATTGTGTCCATTTGTACACTCTCGGTTACATCAACATTGATATTAAACATGGGGTTCCATATATAGAAATGCCGTTAAATGTATCTTTGATGTAGAAAGCTACTGTTTGCTGTGTAGCTTGTAGTATAGCTTGCTACAATTCTCTGGGTATAGCTTCCCCTGTACCATAGCTACAATTATTCGAGAGTAACTTGTAGCTTAGTTGACTACATTTTTCAAGTAGCTTTGCCGTCACTGCTAATAAGATAGGTGGGTCTTAAGCCTACTGTTAAAAACATGAACGTTCTCTGCAGCCCTGAGGTATTCCGGCAAGCTCTTCCTTAGACTTGGGGCCATGAAAATGGAAAGATGCCATCCCGTGATTTTGTGTCCTGAGTTTTGGAATAATTAGAAGACTAGTGCTGCGGGGTTTCACAAGGGTTTGTGGGTAAAAGCAAATCTGTAGGATAAGAAGGCCCAATACCATAAAAAACATTTATAAACAATAAGAAGAACTTTAAAATTGATCCTGAAACACACAGAGAGCCAATGCAGAGATTTTTAAACTGGTCTAATGCGGGCCCGCCTTCTGGTCTTGGAGTGGACTTCTACAATATCTCCTTCCAGCTGCTTTACCAAATTTTCATGGATGAATGACCGCTGTTAGGATATAATTTCAACATCCTTGGCTGAGTCCTTTTTCTTCACTAGGTGCAGACTAGCAGTGATACATGTGTCCCAAGTTGGCAACAAACTTGGTCATGTTTTTTAAAGTTTTTTTTATTTTTGTATTAAATGAATAGCATCCATTTGTTGTAAGCACCGTCCTTCACACTTACTATCTTATCCTCTTTACCGTGGTTTGAAAACAAAGTTATGTCGATCTCTAGCTTGAAGCTAATACTAGCGAGTAAGACCAGATGTTTTGTTTGGCTCTTACGGAGTTTACAGTGACATTTGCTATGCCAGCTAATGGCGCATATGCTTGTAACTCAACAACTTAAAGCATAACAATTAGCCCAGCTGTCAAAGTACTCTAGGTTGAGGTACCACTATATGGGTTGGTAAATCAGCAAGCCCCCATTCTTCATTGAGAAGTTGCAGACATATGACTGGATGGTTTTAGGGGCAATAGGGAACATTGGGAAATGGCAGTTGATGTCTGGCTATCCACAATGGTTTTTAGTTGCATGAAGTGCTGTCAAAGTCATAAAAGCTAAAATATGTGTATTATTTAGTAGTACCTGCAGAGGACAGACTGCCAGATAAAAATAGACCCCCAACAAGGCTCAGCAGGAGTCCTTTGGTTGACAATAGAATCCTGCAGATTGAGACAATATTGATAACAATACCAGCACTGTCTTATTTATTTTGTAATTGTATTTTATGTTTATTTCCACAAATCTGTGTTTTTGTTGTTGTGTTATCACAAAAACGATCAGTTAGAATAATACATAATGTTGGATAGAGAGAACATACAAACCCTTTATTTATTGAATCAAAGATACTGACATTCCACGACATAGTGGAATTGCAAACAGCTAAAATTATACACAAAGCAAACTATAACCTGCTTCCCAATAATATACAAAAATTCTTCTCAACAAAAGAGGAGAAATATAATCTTAGAGAAAAGTGTAATTTAAAACATTTGTACGCACGTACAACACTTAGGACCTTTAGTATATCAGTATGTGGAATTAAATTATGGAATGGATTAAGCAAAGCAATCAAACAATGTACTAATATGATCCACTTCAAGAAACTCTTCAAACTTAAAGTGTTTACAAATTACAAAAAAGAAGAACCATGATAAACATTCTGATTTTATTCACCCATTCCTTCTTTCATTCTCAAAATAATCTTACTTATCTCATCGTATGGGATAAAATTTACTTCAACAATTATTTATTTTTATTGTGATTACTTATGGAGTATATTGTGAATACATTGAGAACAGGAAGTGAACAAAAGTTTTAGCAACTGTAATGTAAAAGAAAAAGGGTAGCATTAAATGAGCTCTGCTTCTTCCTACTCCTTTTCGAACATGTTGAAAAGAGAAACTCAAAATTGTGATGTATCTTGTTGTATGCTTGCATGTTCGAAATAAACTCAAACTCAACTCAACTCAACTCAATGTAGTATATATATTTATTTAAAAAAATGTTTATTGTGCAACAAGCCAAATGATTTAAATTTCAGTTAATCAAAATTTTGGTTTGCTTATTTGGAACTACTGACTTTGTTTTGCTCAATTGTGTGTAATTTTTGGCAATCATTCCATTATTCGTGTCAATATTAAGTTTCCTTATATCATAGTATTTACCGGTAAATATAGTTAACATGTTAAATCTTCATGATCTTATTTTGTTGTCATTAAAATTATGATTCTGTTGAAGTTTATTTCGAACTTGTATACAATTTCAATATGATGCATCTCTTTTTTTCTTTACAACATGTCCGGAAAGCAGTGGGAAAAAGCAGAGCTTGGCTTGATTGACAAATTTAAAGAAAAAAAATTCTTTACAAATAAATCAAGTATTGGCATCACTGGTCCCGCCGTATTTACAGTGGTACCTCGACGTAAGAGAGTAATAGTAAAAGAGCTGTCCCTCAGCTAATTGTTATGTTTTGAGTTGCAACCAAAAACCTTAGTTACAAGCATCCGCACCATGAGTTGGCGTAGCAAATGTCCCAGTGAACCCCGTAAGAGCCACCCAAAATATCTGGCTTAAATCGCTATCATTGGCTAATAGCTAGGGATTGACAAAAAATTTGTTTTCCAATCATTAAAAGTAAAAAAGTGAGTGTGTATTTAATGAATTAAGACAAAGAAATCGTTAAACAATGACAGAGCGTGTTGAAAACCTGGCAAGGCAATTTAAACGTATCACTGCTAGTCAACATCATGCTGAAACAGAATGTATTCTGTATGCAATGTAGTCTAACACCAGACAAGGATGTTAAAATAACATCTAAACAAGGGACATTTATCAATTAAAATATGGAGAAGCAGCTGGAAGGAGATATCGTAGAAGTCCACTTTCCATTTTTCATAAAACTACAGTAGTTGTTAGTACTGCATTCTGTTCTGTTCTATTGTTTTTAGACAATATTTCCCACCTAAATGTTTGTGTTTTCTTTTCACAAGGCATGTTAAAATGGTGCTTTTTGCCCAGGTTCCAATTATGTTAACTCAAATTAACTTCAATGGGAGAGGTTGATATGAGATACAAGTATTTTGAGTTAAGAGAACCAATTAAGCTGGAAAGTAGAGGTCTTACTGTACTTTGTATTGGAACAATACCAACATTTGTATTATTGTCCTCTAGTTGATGATATTGATAAAAAAAATTAGATTTTTTTTTTCTCGTTGACAGGAAATAATTAATAGCAAAGATTTTGTTATATCTTCTGTTTTTTGCCTTTGATCAAATTTCTTGTACTGAGATCATGAGTAATAAAAAAAAAATAGTTTTGCTGTTTGACATATTTTCATTAAATGTGGACTATTCATTACAGAAGTATTATTCTTAGATACGCCTTTGACTGTGAAAACCACCATTGCATAACATTTTTAACAAGTTTGACATTTTCAGTCCTGAGTAAAGTAGCGATGCAGGCAACCGAAAATCTGTGTTTTTACTCTTAGCCTGGCTCATGTAGGCCAGAAAATCTAAATTAACTGGACTGGCATGTAAGAGACATATATATATGTGTATATATATATATATATATATATATATATATATATATATATATATATATATATATATATATATATATTTATATATATATATATATATATATATATAGTACAGACCTTCTCTTTCAATGATTTTTCTTTATTTTCATGACTATTTACATTGCAGATTGTTACTGAAGACATCAAAACTATGAATAAGCACATGTGGAGTTACTGTATGTACTTAACAAAAAAAGGTTTCTTCAAAATAGCCAACCTTTGCTCTGATTACATTTTTTCACACTCTTGGCATTCTCTCGATGAGCTTCAAGAAGTAGTCACCTGAAATGGTTTTCACTTCACAGGTGTGCTTGAAGCTCGTCGAGAGAGTGCCAAGAGTGTGCAAAGCAGTAATCAGAGCAAAGGGTGGCTATTTTGAAGAAACTAGAATATAAAACATGTTTTCGGTTATTTCACCTTTTGTGTTAAGTACATGTACCTCCACATGTGTTCATTCATAGTTTTGATGAGACAATCTACAATGTAAATAGTCATGAAAATAAAGATAACACATTGAATGAGAAGAAGGTGTGCCAAAACGTTTGGCCTGTACAGTGTATGTGTGTGTGTATATATATATATATATATATATATATATATATATATATATACATATATATATATATATATATATATTGGGGGGAATACGGCAGCTGGAAATCCCATCATTTGTGGAACACGACAGCTTGTCTCGTATGAATGGCTTAAGCTATAATGTTCTAAACAGGACATATCCTGTTTTTCACGTGGCGTAGTACTAGCAGCAGCAGCACGCCATCTTATCAGCTGATCCTGAGCTAAGCGTCTAAGGTTGAAAAATAAAAATGAAAAATAGCAAGTGTCGTGCTTTGCTTAAAAATGCTTTCGGGATCTGCTCCATGCTTTGTTTTCGTCTCTCACATCGCCTGTTTCCAATCCCGCTTTCCTGCAATTTTTTTTTTCGTCTTCCCTGCTTCTTCCTCCTCTCTTTCTCCTCCTCCTCGCTCAGCTGCTCCACTTATAAGATTTGGCAACACTCCAAGATGTGAGAAAAACATTGGAGGCATAGCTTGGTTCAATGTGTGGAGAGAGAGAGGGAGGGAGAGAGAGAAAGAGAGAGCGAGAGAGTCCTCATTTCCATTCCACAGACTTGATTCTCAGCAACGCTGCAGCAGAACCATCCATCCATCCCATCCATTTTCTACCGCTTATTCCCTTTTGGGGTCGCGGGGGGCACTGGCGCCTATCTCAGCTACAATCGGGCGGAAGGCGGCGTACACCCTGGACAAGTCACGACCTCATTGCAGGGCAGACACAGAAAGACAGACAACATTCACACACTAGGGCCAATTTAGTGTTGCCAATCAACCTATCCCCACAAGAATACATTGTGTCAAACGGAGGGATGGAGCAAAAATATGTTTCTATGACCTCCGTTTCTCCCTAAACTCAGTGAACCCCCCCATTCGGAGAGAAGGCACATTGTAATCAAGTTAACATCGCAGCCTTTTATGGTCCGTCCAGGCAAAGAAAAGGGACATTTTACACATGTCGCCATGCTCCTCCTAATTGCTGGTTGCAGCTCTCTCCTTTCCACTGCCGGGAAGAGAAGCCTTCATTACTGGCCTCAAAGGAAGCTGAACTCTAAAGGGAAACTGATTGATGAAAAAAAAAAAAAGTATGTCCTCAATACAACACTTGCTGTGACCTTGTTTTCCCTGACAGCTCTAAAATTAAACCAAGCAGATCAGTTCAAACGGGAGCGGGTAAATGTGGTCCAGATTCTCCTTTTGGCGTATTATTGTGCTAAACATAGATGGTTTAGTGCAACAACTGGCATCATGTCTCCCACTTTTACACCTCTAATGTAACTATGGATTAAAAAAAACTCAATAGCATTATTGTGCTTTTGCTAACATCTCTCTTGCGAGCTTAGCAGACAGCTAACAGGTAGTCAATGAAGACTCCAGTTGAGGTCCTTTTAAGAGCCTTTACTTCAATGTAAAACTTGACCTACACAAATAAAATATGTTGATAAATAATTTGCATTAGATACACAATAGTTTCTCAGTGACATTCCAAAATAAAATAATTGCATTAAAACGAATGCACTAGCTTGACGCTAATACGTTGGATACACTTTACACATGCTACTGGTTAGCATTAGCACTTTTAACACCTCCATATTTGACTCATTCACAACTAAGATAACCATTACAATCAAACAGCATGTGTGTAATAGTAAGAACAAAACTTACAGTTACACTTTGCAGGGCTCAACAAAGGACAAGACAATGGCAATAGACCACTTCTTAAATACGGCAACTCATCAAGGACCTCATCACCAGGAAAGATGAGGTCACTTACCTCGGTTCCATTCTAGAGACTAATCTTTCCTGTGATAAAATGGCAACCAAGGTAATCGAAAAGGTCAACCAACGAACAAGATTTCTCTACAGAATCTCCTCTGTGAAGATTCTAGCGGGAACTCTCATTCAACCCTTTTTCGACTACGCATCCACTCCTGTTACCCCAGCACCTCCAAAACCCTCAAATCTAGACTCCAAACATCCTAGAACAAGCTATAAGGTTACTTCCAGACCAGATCACACCTCACTCCTACCCACTTGTCCAAAGTGCGCTGGCTCAGGTCGGAGGACAAAGTAAAACAACTTGCACTGAGCCTAGTCTATAAAATTCGCTACACCTCCTTGATACTGAAGTACACGTCAAACTACTTCCTTAACGTAAATGACTGCCATAACTACAACACCAGGGGGAGCTCCACAAACCACGTTAAACCCAGAAGCTGACCTAACAAAGGTCTTAACGCATTGTCCTTCTATGCCACATCAATATGGAATGCACTCCCAACAGGTGTAAAAGAAAATGCATCTCTACCCTCCTTCAAAACCGCACTAAAACACCCCTAGGATTATAAATAATCAAATGTATATACTTGTTCTTATGCTTTCTGAGCTCCCTATGTTCACTGCTCGCTGTGCATATCCTACAAAGTCAGACCTACACTGTTAAAATTTCCATTTCTCAGATGATATAATTGTTGATGACTCAACTTCCCACCCCCTGGATTGTAAATAATGTAAATAATTCTATGTATATACTCTGATGATTAACTTGTGTAATGACTGTATTATGCTGATCGTATATATTTGTACCACGAACGGATTAACGTGGACCCCGACCTAAACAAGTTGAAAAACATATTCAGGTGATGCCATTTAGTGGTCAATTGTACGGAATATGTACTGTACTGTGCAATCTACTAATAAAAGCTTCAATCAATCAATCAAAAAAGGACAAACAGAACTCAGTGTGTACTCAGAAGTGAAAAAAAATGGAACTACTGGACAGCACAGATACTGTTGTCACAAATCCTATGTCTTCACTTTTCAAAATAATTATAATTAGTCCATGTGTACGTCCTGTTAAAGGCATGTACTCAGAACACCCAATTATTAATGGCATATTTCTAAGTATCGACATTTACTGTTTGTGCTGTCCATCAAAACATGTACTTCCACTTTAAACCACATGTCTTACTTTCAGTTTCGGAGGGCGAGTGAAGACACTCGGCTTTGGTTGAAGCGGAATGCCAAGGTGACACAACAACGCCAAAGAATTGTTCTTGTTGCGCTCCCGCTAAAGAGTCCCCTCTTGCTAGCTTAGCAGACCGCGAAAAGGTTGTCAATAAAGACTCCAGTTGAGGTCCTTATAAGAGTCTTTACTTCAAGCAATGTAAACTGGACATACAGAAAGAAAGTATGTCGGTGAATAACTTACATGGGATACAAAATAGCTTCTCAGTGACATCCCGGCATTAAAAAAAAAGGCATTAAAACAAATGCGCTGGATACGCTTTACACATGCTACCGGTTAGCATTAGCAGTTTCAACACCTCCAAATTTGACAAGTACACAATTAGAATGCACATTACAATCAAACAGGGGATGTGTAATAATAAGTACAATACTTTGCAGGGCTCAACAGAGGACAAGACAATAGAAGTAAACTACTTCCTAGGACAAACTGAAGTCAATATTCAGATGTAAAAGAAAACGAAAATGTATCTCCATATTACATACATTTTCAACATAATTAGAATTAATAGTAAGTCCTGTTAGAAGTATGTGCCCAAACACCCCAAATATTAATGGCATGTTCATAACAAGTTCATCAAAACGTGTACTTCCACTTCAAACCACAACTCTTTTTTTCACTTTGCTTTGGTTGAACCAGAATACTAAAGGGAAACGATGAAACTGTGGCGTTATTGCAACACGTTCACCACAAACATTGAAAATTGTATTGTAGAATATGTAATTTCTCTATATTCTAATTTAATGAAAATGTTGAAAATGTAATTTCTTGACTTTAGGGACACTTTGCTGCTCCTCGAGGATTGCTGGGTATTAGTTAGTGGCTGTTGGGTAAAAATAAAACAAAAATAAAAAAACAATTTTCAAATTATAATTTTGAGTTTTTATTCATAATTCATGTTTCCTGTTCTAATGCATACCGTGTCAAAAAAGTATGTTGCAAAAAAAACAAACAGCATGACGTATCTCAAAACCGTCCTTCAAAAGTTCCGCGTTAGACCACACCTCTTTTGTTTACACGATGACACACAACACCTCAACCTCGGATCATCATACTGTCAGACAGTTGGCAATAAAGATATATTTGCAAATAGAGTATGTAAATTGGCCCGTAAACCTGGAATTTTGCTGATTGCGACGTTTTATGCAAACACTGATGACAGTTGGCCTTGCAAGGATTATAACGCTCGAATTGGCACATGTGGACGTATACACCCACAACATTGAGTGATGTTTTAGTACAAAACCTGTTTTATGCGTAATACGTTGCTTCTAAAACCAAAAAAATTGGACAAACAAGCACACGGCGATGATGTATGCACAATGCAAACAGATCCGGTTTGCGTATTCAAGTCAAAGAGTCCACTCGATGCTCTAAGCCAAGTTCCAAAGACAACAAATATGAACTCTGCACCAAGCGGCGGCCTCACTATCACATGCCGACCTACAGTTTGGTTAACCATTAGGAGGCCAGGCCGTATCCGTTATCGCCTTTCACTTAGCCTGATGAACAAGGCCGTGTCACATAAATCAATCCAACAGCCAATGGGGGATTTTATGACCATTGATGAAACAATATGTAGCGCTGACATATTTCACAGCAGAAACTACCGTGTTGCCTGCAGCCATGACGGTTGTTCAGGAAAAAAAATAGTAGGTAACATCTAAAGATCAGCCAGCAGATTAAATATTAATAAAAGTCCCTGCGGGGAAGTAAAACAAAGCCGGTGAGTCATTAACTGCAAATGCACTAAAATCAGCCTTAGTAGTATAAACAAAAACAATGTGGAAAAAAAAGGTTGGTTTCGTGTGTGTGTGTGTGTGGTCACATGCAGGCTGTTTGCCGACTCGTCCTTGCATATGAATCACCCGAGCATCTGCCATTTCCTTGGTAACTATGCAACAGCACATCGCTGTGTTATGGCACACACATTATCACTGTCGCCGTCACACAAGCACGGATAAACCATTATGGCTCCGGCCTCCTAACTCTCTCACACACACACACACACACACACACACTAATCTTCTCGGCCATTGCATTACGGCAAACAAGTGGGTCGAAGTCCTGATTCATAAAATAAAGTGCACAGGGATGGAGCCAGTGTGACATTTATCAACCCTGTGCTGCGTTTGTGGTTTGAAAGTCCAGCTGATAAAGCGCCTGATAAGAAACCCCCGGTCAACGGAAAAGCGACTATGAACAAACATTGGAAAAGTCATAAAGGTTTTTTTATCATTTATGTCATCGGGATCATGAAAGAACACAAGTGAATGGTGCATGAGGTTCAAAAAAATCGGCTTTGTTCAGTTGCGTGCCGTTGCTCAATTTTAGCACAGCTCAATAAAACATGAGCAGGAAGCAGATTGTGTCTCGGATAATTACGCAATTCTCTAGTACATCAACACACACACACACACACACACACACACACACACACACGCAAGCGTAGCACTTTGTGTGTTGGCTGCAGTGTCAGCTACGGTGAGACTTTCTTTGTCTGTAGGCGCCAAACGTGTTGTACAAAGGCCCGGTAACCACCGTTTGTCATTTGATGACCTCATAAGCCAGTCGAGCCGCCCCAGTTGTTTACATTTTAAGGCGCCTCTTTGGTGAATGTGCCATATTTGCATGTGAAAGGAGCACAGCAGAGTTATGTTCTTAACATGGATGGACATTGGTGTGTTCCCAGCAGGGACAAGACATCGAAACAACATTGAGAACCTGTTGAATTAGGTCCAGATGTTGAGCAACCCAGACTTAACATTGGAACAACATGCTTTTTGACGTTTAATCAACGTCGGGTTCCGACGTTGATTCGACGATTGAATTTTGGTCATTTCCCAATTAATTATGTCGATCCAACGTTAGACATCAACGTTGTCTCGATTTAACAAAACAACTATTTTGAAAGGTCAGTTTTAAAGGACGTGTGTATAACCAACGTGCGTTGGGGTTTATAAGGGGTCTTCTTTACTTTCTTAAATTTGCTGATGGGAAAACGTTTTAACGCCATAATGGCGCACATTCTGACTCAACAGATTCCATGACTTAACATGACTTGGCACATATTTCAGCTACCACAGTGCTGCACAAATGGAAGCAATTTTAGGGGGTGTGTGAAGGCGGGGGAGGAGGGGGGTGGGGGCACAATGTTCCTGTTATTACCAACCACGTTTCCCTTTTTTTTTTACGAGAGCCATGCGCTCGGAGACAGAATGCCTTTGTGCAGCCTACTTACGTCCTCCTGAGCCGTCACAACAAGCAAATAAAAAAAGAATAAGAAAGGGGGGGAAAGCAACCAGCACTACTTAATGACTCGAATGAAGCAAGCTCAGACAATCGGTTCATACAAGATCAAGAAATTGTATTTGGCAATGTTTTTTTTTTTTTTTTTTTTTTAAACAAGTGCATACAAGTACAGCTAAAAGCATTTCAGTTTTTTTGCCAAGTGCTCGTAGAGTAGCATTAGTCACATTCTACGTTAAACAGGAACTGCCACCAGACCTAGAAGTACATCGAGAATTCTGTTAAACATCAACAAAGAGGAACGTCGTCCATTATAATGAGTACATACCTTTATCTTCAAAAATATAGAAACACAATGTATTGAAAAATCAAAAATTATACAACCATGTTTACGAAGTATACTCTTCCCTTGGGTCCAATATGTACAAGTCTGTTAGTCTGAATGGTAAGTATGTGATATTTATATATTTATACTGGTTGTGTCTGCTTCCAACCAAATCAAGGGTCCCTCTCCTTTTTTACTTTGACGTCTCCTGCAAGGATGGTGGCGATTTCCCCCTGCATGAAAGCCCAAGGTACGTTGGAGCCCACCAGGGGACACTTCTCCCCGCTCGGACAGTACACTTCGCCCGTGGCGCCTTGCTGCTTTATGCTCTCCCTGGAGCACGGGAAGCAGAACTTGTGCGAGGGCACAGACGGGCACTGAACAAAGTGGGTGTCCTCCAAACGCTCGTGGCACAGTGTGCAGCACAGGGGTATGCTGCCCGGTACCGAGGAGTCCGGAATGCTTTGAGGGTGCACTTGGTCCATGCCCGGCACGTGGGGGGTGCCCGTGCCCGACGCGTCTCTCTGCGCCAGCCTCCTCTGACTCATGGAGGACGGCGACAGGGGGCTGCTGCTGTTCCTGCGCGTGGTGGAGTGGACCTGGTTGGCGTCCTTGGGGGAGCTGTTCCCGCCGGCGTTGTCCGCCGCCATGATGAGCGCCGCCATGGGGGACTGGCCGTTCTGGGCCGCCTCGGGCGGGGTGGTGCGGGAGTGGGGTGATATCGTGGACGGCGGGGAGGCGAAGCTGGTGAGGGGGACCGGTGGCATTTTGAGTCCGTCGGAAGGCGGGGGTAACCACTGCTGTCCGTCCGCTCCGTTGAGTTTGGCGGCCGTGCCTTCGCCTTCTGGCTCAGGTGAGGCTTTTCTCTTCATGCTGCGGGGGTGCTTTCCTCTGTCTGGGTGAGAAAGGGTTAATGAACAAGAGTGATCAGACAAGCACACATTATACTCCAACACACTGCACACTTACTATGAATATGGATATTAGGTGCTCTCAACACGCTGCAAACTTACTATGAATATGAATATTGTTAGGTGCTCTAACACTGCACACTTACTATGAATATGAATATTGTTAGGTCCTCTTACAATGCACACTTACTATGAATATTAATATTGTTAGGTGCTCTAACACTGCACACTTACTATGAATATGAATATTGTTAGGTGCTCTAACACTGTACACTTACTATGAATATGAATATCGTCAGGTGCTCTAACACTGCACACTAACTATGAATATGAATATTGTTAGGTCCTCTAACAATGCACACTTACTATGAATATGAATATTGTTAGGTGCTCTAACACCCTGCACACTTACTATGAATATTGTTAGGTGCTGTAACATTGCACACTAACTATGAATATGAATATTGTTAGGTGCTCTCAACACGCTGCACACTTACTATGAATATGAATATTGTTAGGTGCTCTAACACCCTGCACAGTTACTATGAATATTGTTAGGTGCTGTAATACTGCACACTAACTATGAATATGAATATTGTTAGGTGCTGTAACACTGCACACTAACTATGAATATGAATATTGTTAGGTGCTGTAACACTGCACACTAACTCTGAATATGATAGTGTTAGGTGCTGTAACACGCTGCACACATCCTCACTATGACTATTAATATTGTGAAGTGGTGCCCACCTGACTTGGAAGCCGAGGCGCTGCCGTCATAGCCCATCACTCTTTGTTGCATGGCCGCATGGTCCTTCTTGAAGCGGCTGTCGAAGGTGTGCAGAGCCATCAAGTCCCGCACCGTCTTGCCTTTCCCCATCCAGTCCGGCTCGGATCGGCCTTTGTGGCTCTCCGAGATGTCCGGCGTCAAACTGTCCGGTCTGTGCTTGTCCTTGCCCTCCCGGTCGTGCTCGGTGCTGGACACCGAGGTGGGTCTCTTGCCCAGCTCGGCGGGACTGCCGGCCAGGGCGGAGGGAAGCCCCATCTGGCCCGCTCGCCCGTTGACAACGTGCACCGGGGCCATGTTGCCGTTGACTAAAGGCACGAGGTTCGGCGGCACGGTGCTATTCCTGCGCGGGTTGGGACTCTGGCGGTTGAGCTCCGGCGGCTCGTCGGGCTTAGGAAATCCATTGGGGACGGGGATGCCGTTCGCCTGCCGGCCGGACTGGTACTCGGAGCCCAGCCTCGGCGGACGCTCGGAGGACAGCGGGTAGCGGTCCAGCGGCTGCGGCGGCCGCGAGCCGGGGTCCCCTGCCGCGGCGTGGTTGATCGCCTGGATCTCCTTCCCGGAGAGCTGCGACTTGACAGGCCCGGGAGAGCGGCCCTCCTGGAAGCCGTGAGCCCGCTTGAGCTGACGCGCCGTCTCGATGACAAACTCGATGCGGTCCGCTCCCTCGTAGTTGACACATCCCCGGCACACAGGCTCGGTAAAATCCCAAATCATGGCCCAGGGCATGCGGGGCAGGTCGCACAAATAACACGACTGCCTCCTGGAAGAAGCAGCGACCGCCGCGGACGACATGGCGCTCGTCGTCGACCCCCGGAAAACAAAACCCAAAATCGGCTGCCTTTTTTTTTTTTCCTCCTCTTTTTTTTTCTTCTCCCCACCCTTCGGGTAAAAAAAAAAGCACGTTCCGGCTAAAAGTCGTCCTGTCCCGGTTGAGCGAGCAAGGTTGCTGCGTTTCTACAGGGAGAAGTTCATGTCGGTGTGGACTTTAGTGGGGCGCTCGTCTGTCTGCCGCTGACTCAAAGCAAGACTGGCTCGATGTGGAGCCGTGACGTCACAACGCCCGCTTCCACTTCTATTCACTTGAGTTCTTCGACAGACCCCCCCCCCCCATCTCACTCACCCCCCTCCCCTTTCTGCAGCCTCTCACACTCACTGTGCAAAAAATAACACACACCAAAAAAAAATTATTAGGTGTGCTAAATGTGCACATGGATGTGATCACATGATATAGTCAACAGCTTGTCTGCGATGATATTCTGCAAAAATGTGTTGGGGGGTGGAAAATAACACACACAGACGCGCACACGCACATGCACGGAGAGAGAGAGTGTGACTCCAGCTCCTCTAGTTGACTGCTGCTTTGTCCTATTTTCAGAGCTTTTCTTGGTTGACTTGCAGCTTGTTTTTCTTCATGCAAAGGGCCGCCGCAATGTGTTGCTGCCACTACTTGCTAACATCTTATTTTGTACCACGTATATCTACATGTATTTCACGCATTAAAGGCCTACTGAAACCCACTACTACCGACCACGCAGTCTGATAGTTTATATATCAATGATGAAATATTAACATTGCAACACATGCCAATACGGCCTTTTTAGTTTACTAGATTGCAATTTTAAATTTCCCGGGACTTTTTTCTTGAAAACGTCGCGTAATGACGAAGTGTACGCGTGACGTCACGGACTGTTAGGAAATATTAGCGCTGCGCACACACACAGCTAAAAGTCGTCTGCTTTAACCGCATAATTGCACAGTATTTTGGACACCTGTGTTGCTGAATCTTTTGCAATTTGTTCAATTAATATTGGAGAAGTCAAAGTAGAAAGACGAAGTTGGGAAGCTTTAGCCTTAAGCCACACAAACACACGGTGATTCCTTGTTTAAAATTCGCGGAGGTGAAACTTTACTATGGATCACAGCGAACATGGATCCCGACTACATGTCAACCAGCAAGTTTCGGTGAGAAAATTGCGGTCAAAAAGTCGCCACTTACCGGATATCAGCTGAGCTTCTGCCCTCCCGTACAGCTGCCGTCGACTTCCCCGAGACACTGCGTGTCAAAACCCGGCCCGACTATCAGGTAGTGTTAAACTCACTAAAACACCAGCAACACAATAGAAAGATAATGGATTTCCCATAATTATCCAAGTAAATGTCTAAAAACATATGAATCCGTCTCAATGCAACGCGATAGCAATTGCGTTTTTTTTGTTTGTTTTTTTTTCTAGTCCGTAGCCATCAATATCCTCAAACACAAATCTTTCATCTTCGCTCAAATTAATGGGGAAATTGTCGTTTTCTCGGTCCGAATAGCTGTTTTTGTTGGAGGCTCCCATTTAAATCAATGTGAATATATGAGGAGCCATCACACGGGTGACGTCAGCGTCTGCGACTTCCGGTAGAGGCAGGGCTTTTCTCCAGTTGCAAACTTTATCGTGGATGTTCTCTACTAAATCCTTTCAGCAAAAATATGGCAATATCACAAAGTGATCAAATATGACACATAGAATGGACCTGCTTTTAATGGCCTACTGAAATGAGATTTTCTTATTCAAACGGGGATAGCAGGTCCATACTGTGTCATACTTGATCATTTCGCGATATTGCCATATTTTTTCTGAAAGGATTTAGTAGAGAACATCCACAATAAAGTTCGCAACTTTTGGTCGCTGATAAAAAAGCCTCTGCTATCAGAAGTAGCAGACGATGTGCGCGTGACGTCACGGGTTGTAGAGCTCCTCACATCCTCACATTGTTTGTAATCATAGCCACCCGCAGCAAGAGTGATTCGGACTGAGAAAGCGACGATTTACATATGAGCGAGGATGAAAGATTCGTGGATGAGGAAAGTTAGCACTAAAAAAAAAGGCGAGTGCAGTGGGAGCGATTCAGATGTTATTAGACACATTTACTAGGATAATTCTGGAAAATCCCTTACCTGCTTATTGTGTTAATAGTGTTTTAGTGAGATTATAAAGTCATACCTGAAAGTCGGAGGGCTGCGGTGACCGCCAGTGTCTCTGAGAGAAGCCAATGGAGGAGCCAAGATGACAGTTGCTGCAGGAGGACGCTAATCCCGCACAAGTCTCCGGGAAGAGCCGACTTAATATCGCATATTTCTCATCCAAAAACTTGCTGGTTGACATGTGGTAGAGAATCATGTACACTTAAGCTTCACAACAAACAAAGAAACACCGGCTGTGTTTCGGTTGCTAAAGGCAGCTGCAATCCACCGCTTTCCACCAACAGCATTCTTCTTTATAGTCTTTATTATTAATTGAACAAATTGCAAAAGATTCAGCAACACAGATGTCCAAAATACTGTGTAATCATGCGATGAAAAGAGACGACTTTTAGCCGAAAGTGGTGCTGGGCTAAAAATGTCCGCTCAACCAATAACGTCACAAACACGCATCATAATACGCGTCATCATTCCGCGGCGTTTTCAACAAGAAACTCCGCGGGAAATTTAAAATTGTAATTTCGTAAACTATACCGGCCGTATTGGCATGTGTTGCAATGTTAAGATTACATTATTGATTTATAAACTATCAGACTGCGTGGTCGGTAGTAGTGGGTTTCAGTAGGCCTTTAACTCATGTGATTAATCATAAACAAATCATATATAATCATTAATAAGTATCATGGGATTTATTTTGTCTACACATACTCCTTTACCACCAGTATCACCAGCCCCACCACTCATGCCATCTATTATTTTAGTAATCGAGTAATCTATCGATTGATCGAGTCATCGGATAACATACTTTATAGCCTCAATGCATATTTAAGTTAAAGTACCAATGGTGGTCACACACACTACGTGTGGTGAGATTATTCTCTACATTTGACCCATTACCCTCACCCCCTGGGAGGTGAGGGGAGCAGTGAGCAGCGCCTGGGAATCATTTTTGGTGATGTAACCCCCAATTCCAACCCTTGATGCTGAGTGCCAAGCAGGGAGGTAATGGGTCCCTTTTTTATAGTCTTTGGTATGACTCACGACCTACCAATCTCAGGACAGCCACTCTTACTTAGGGACTTAGGTAACTTAGGGACGTAGTTGAAATAAACAAAGATTTTAATGCTTGCCATAAAGGTAATTCTTTTTTTTTTAATAAACACACATCAACAACATTGAAATGGCATGTATTACATACGTTAAATGTATAAAAATGAGAAAAAATAATCTCCACTATTCACCGGCACATAGATCGTGGCACCCAAGCACCACCGCTCTCATGTGAGCTCTGTTGCAGCGGTATACCCTGACTAAAGTTAAGCTAAATCTGTTACCAATTTTTGTGCAAATACATATATTGTATCCTATTAACACATCAACAAAAATTATGTGATATTCAGACAATAAAATTGTCTTTGTGCCTAAATAATGGGGTCTTTTTATTGCATAATTTAAATTATGTAAATAAGTAAGTAACTGTGATTAATCGTGAATAATCCAAATTCATAAGTGTGATTCATCTGATGAAAACATTTTATTATTTGACAGCACTAATAAATCTATATACATTGAATGCAATAACTCATGCGATTAATCACAACAAATATTGCATTAATCATTTATAATCAGTGATTAATCATGAAATGTATTTTGCCCAAACATGCTCCTTTACCTTAACCTGAAAGGCAACATAGGTTGTTATATGGTCTGTGATCAGGTCAAAGGTTAGGCCACTGCAAATATTAGGCTCTTTTTTTTTAGGTTCATTTGAATTAATTAAGCAAGTTATTTACTGTGATTAATCATGATTAATCCAAATTTAAAAGTGACATTAATTTGATTGAAAAAGTATAATTTGACAGCACAAATATATACTGCGATGAGGTGGCGACTTGTCCAGGGCGTACCCCACCTTCCGCCCGATTGTAGCTGAGATAGGCACCAGCGCCCCCCACAACCCCGAACGGAATAAACGGTAGAAAATTGATGGATGGATGGATATACACTGTATATGTATATATATATATATATATATATATATATATATATATATATATATATATATATATATATATATATATTTTTTTTTTTTTTTTTTTTTTTTTTTTTTTTTTTTTTTTTTTTTTACATTTTTTTGCATGCGCTCACCGTCTATTGCACCAGCCATACTGAAGTAAGAAAAAAGGGACAGGGTGCCTCCAGTAGCTATTAACCAGGAAGCTCTTCTGTCATGAGGTGGGGATTTCCAGCTGATGTGTTGTAAACTTGAATGGATCGGGGCTACAGCATGAATAATACACTCTGCTCCTAATGCAAGAGTGTCCAAAGTGCGGCCCCGAGGACGGTTTGCAGCATCTGGCACATTCTTACAATATTTATTTTTAAACTTAATTTACCCAGAAAAATCCCATTGAGATTAAGGATATCCTTTTCAAGGGAGTCCTGCACATTCACACACCAATGTAGGTGCCACTGGGAGAAAGGAAGGTGCAGTTTTTTGCCCAACACACAACGGCCGTAGAGAGGATGTAAAAGCTGGAATCGAACCTGGAACCCTATTAGAGCAAGGCTGCTCTAACATCTGAGCCACGTCATCCCAAATAAAATCTAAAAATGTTGTCTTTTAATTGAATGACCAAATGTGAAGAACTGGTGTTAGTGCATGTGCCTCACAATAATAAGGTACTGGGTTCGGTCCCCTGGCTCGCAAGTTCTCCCCGGGACTGTGTGGGTTCTCTCCGGGTACTCCGGCTTCCTCCCGCCTCCAAAGACATGCACCTGGGGATAGGTTGATTGACAACACTAAATTTATATATATATATATATATATATATATATATATATATATATATATATATATATATATATATATATATATATATATACATATATATATATATATATATATATATTTATATATAGTCAAGGTTTCTGTGGTTTATCCGTTATACAGTGCTAAATATCGGTAAGCGGAGTGTGTATATATATGTATATATATATATATATTTATATAGAAATATATATATATATATATATATATATATATATATATATATATATATATATGTAGGGCAGCACGGTGGCTGAGGAGTTAGTGTGTCTGCCTCACAATACGAAGGTCCTGAGTAGTCCTGGGTTCAATCCCGGGCTCGGGATCTTTCTGTGTGGAGTTTGCATGTTCTCCCCGTGACTGCGTGGGTTCCCTCCGGGTACTCCGGCTTCCTCCCACTTCCAAAGACATGCACCTGGGGATAGGTTGATTGGCAACACTAAATTGGCCCTAGTGTGTGAATGTGAGTGTGAATGTTGTCTGTCTTTCTCTGTAGGCCCTGCGATGAGATGGTGACTTGTCCAGGGTGTATCCTGCCTTCCGCCCGATTGTAGCTGAGATAGGCACCAGCGCCCCCCGCGACCCCAAAGGGAATAAATGGTAAAAATGGATGGATGGCATTTTGGAATAAGGCTGTTTGTGCAAAAAGTGAAACTTTCTGAATTTACTGTGTATATATCAAATATCTATACAGGTGTTTTCAGCCTGCTTACACAGTTAAAATTATAAATATTGCCCCCAATTTCTTAGATTTTTCAGAAAGTGATCCTTTGTGCCCAAACATGATTCACTATCACAGCACCACCACTCTTGCTACTCCTCAACAATAAAGCAGAAAAAAAACGCAAACTACCTAAAAGTAGAATTACTAGCATAGCAGTGGTGTCGAAACCTGTTAAAATGTCTCAAGTTACAAAACGGCGCCCACGCTTTAAAGCAAGCGCATACACTCGGTGAAATAACTATATGTATCAGCCCCACGCACGTATGTTTTCAAATAGTAATATTTGCATGTTGGTCACAATGATTGAGCCACATGACGGGGGGGAGAAAAGGATCACAAACATGAAACCCTGCCAAAATCCCCTGAAGTAAAAGTGCAGGTTTGAAGCCGAGTGTCTCAGTAGTTAAGATTCCTCCCTCTCATCTGGGCTCATTCCAACTCATTGCAGCTCTTCGCCGCGGGCTTTTATGGGTGAGGCAATGCGTCTGAAACCTGCAGACACAAAGCAGGATATGTTTGTGCAAGCCCATGTGACGTTGGAAAAAAGGAAGCGAGATGTTTAGTCACGTAGCCTCATCCGCCTCACCCATGTAAGGGACGTGAGGCCATTTGGCTGGCAGCCTGGAGCCATGAATCATGCGAATCATGTGGATCGTGCACGCCGGCTTCCTTCAAAGGCTTTCCACCAACCAAATGCTGAGCACTATGATTAAGCTCTTACATATGATCTTTATTACAGCGCCAACATCTGCATAATAATAACCCCCGCCCCCCTACCCCCGGGGAGTTAGGGAGTTATTTGCGATGGTAAACTACGTTTCCCGTCATTGGGTTCGCTTCTTGTTGGGCGAACAACAGTAGGAAGTGTTGTTAGGCTTCAAGACGCGGTGAGGAAATGACTCTTATGGAGGGTGGCGGCTAAATCAACAAATCTCTCCCTAAGATGGGTGGGAAACGCTTGCCTGATGCTTTTTTCACTCTAGTAAATATCCATGCATTGTTGCGCAAGCCTGTTGCAAAAATGCACTGCAAAGTATTTCCCACTTGCCTCGATTAAACTTTTATGTCTAAAAATGTCCCTATATTTAAGAAATATTTACTTATTTTCAGTATTTTGCTTGACATCATATCTTCATTTTAGCATGAAAATACATTTTGTCTATTCTAGTTTTGGCATGTTAATACTGAGAAAACGAGTCAAATAAGATTTTTTTTTTTTTTTACGCACAAAGAAAATCCTGTTTTTAAAGATTCTGCAACATCCCAAAGAGGTTGCTTGATTGTAGAACTGCAAGTTAGAATAAAATACTTATTTCTATCTCATAAACCCTGCTCATTTCTAGGCGTACAAATCATAATTTAATATGTCATATCAAGTAAAATGTACATGGATGGATGATATCAACAGTTTGTTTTTTTCTCCAAAAATCTAGTCGTTTTATCTTATATTTTGTCAGCTCTTTTTTACAGTGTGGAAATGGAAGCAACATGTCAAGGTGACTATGAGTAGTGCAGTGCGGATTGGTATTGAAATAGCGGTACCGTCCATACCAAATGCTTATGCTCTAATATTGATTCCAAAATAAAATATCAATACTTTGTTTATTTGAGAAAATCTACACTGTAAAATAACTAAATCCTTGAAATCTTGTAATTGTATCTGAGTGAAAGTGATTGGTGATTGGTGGAATATATGTATATATATATATATATGTATATATATATATATATATATATATATATGTATATATATATATATATATATATATATATATATATATATATATATATATGTATATATATATGTATATATATAATCGTATATACATATATACTTTTAAATTATACATACACACACATATATACACATAAATATATACATATATATAAACACACACACACATACATATATACACATATATGTATATATACATATATATGTATATATGCATATATACACACATACATACATATATATATGTATATATATACATACATACATACATACATACATACATACACATACAGTATATATGTATGTATATATGTATGTATGTATGTATATATATATATATATATATATATATATATATATATATATATATATATTGTCAATGTTTTTTTTACCAAGTACCGCCTCAGAAAATACTTGGCTCTCCAAGTACCGCCATGATGACGAACATTATAATACAGTAGCATAGTAGGCCTAAGTATTCATTAAATCAAGGCAGAGGTTCTATTTATCGAGCATATTTTCTATTTTTGGCCTCTGTAACATTACAAAGAGTTTGAACAGTAACACTGTGTTTAAATAGGTAATGAATTGATTCTTTGGCTTACCACTTGCTGGAGCCAGCATACCACTAGTGGTGCACGTACCACAACAGACAATATACGACACTATACTAATCTCACATAGGTGAAAAAAGACGGTTTTATTCATTTAAAATGTTCTTAAATATTTCATAATCTAGGGGTCATTAAATTATACATTGCAATTGAATAAAACAGCCATTGCAAACTTTTTTTATTCAAGAAAAATGCTGGTAATTGAAATGATTCACTCAATATTACAAAACAACAATTGTATTTATTCTTTTCTTTTAGGCTATTTCAAAACTCTAAATACAGAGTTGAATGTAAATAAGAACGCATTCAGTGCAGAATAATTTGTTTTGCCCTGTGATTTTATATCCTTTGAAGATGTTTCCCCAAGAGCAGCAACCCTTGAAACACATTACTTTTTACATTGTATTTTTATTTGCAAAAAGTATCGTTTCGGCATTGCTGGTATCAGCCTGAATTTTACTCGGTATCGGATCGGAAAGAAAATCAGTGGAACATCGCACATCACCAGCTGATACTGGCAATAAGAAGCAGTCCAAAAATCACCGGCGTATGACCCCAGCTGGTGGCGGCCTCGTTTCAAGCAGATGGAGCGGCTGCAAGAGTGCTGCTTTTCAGCAGTATGGAAAGTGAGACATGAAACGGCCTAAGAAGAGAGCCGCGTCCGGGGGAATACCCACCATGTGACAGCATCACACGCCTGATGAGACAACTTTATTTTTCTACTCAGCCTGTCAAAAAATATTACTATATCCCGTCTTTAATTCAAAGCAACCAATCATTTTCAATTTTCCTCTCAAACACTGGATGCCCCCACCTCAGCGCTCAACTTATATAACCTGTTTAGCTGCTGAGGCGAGCAGCAAAATATGAAACGTTGCATGGACATACAAGGAGATTATAACAGGACCGCGTGAGGACGTAGTCATGGAGGTAAGTAGGCCTAAGCACGTTGTCTTTGATACTATTGTGTTGTGATAGATTCCCTGTTTCTGTCTTAAGTCTCAGGCCCTGTTTACACTAAGCCGGATAAGGTTATCCAGGGTAAATCCCACCTAACCTTATCCGTGTCCAAACACAACAATGCCACCGTTTAAGACCCCCTCTCCCCTCCGTCAGCCGGCGCAACATGACCTAATACGCAGGCGCGGAAAATGCACACGTCATAGTCACCTCCAGTGTTGCTTTGTGTGCAAGTTCTTAAATTTAAAGGCCTACTGAAACCCACTACTACCCACCACGCAGTCTGATAGTTTATATATCAATGATGAAATATTAACATTGCAACACATGTCAATACGGCCGGTTTAGTTTACTGAATTGCAATTTCAAATTTCCCGTGGAGTTTCTTTTTGAAAACGCCGCGGAATGATGACACGTGCACGTGAAGTCACGGACTGTCAGGAAACATTAGCGCAGCACTGTTTGCGGCTAAAAGTAGTCTCTTTTCATCACGCATTTACACAGTATTCTGGACATCTGCGTTGCTGAATATTTTGCAATTTGTTCAATTAATAAAGGAGAAGTCAAAGTAGAAAGATGGAGTTGGGAAACTTTAGCCTTTAGCCACACAAACACACGGTGATTCCTTGTTTAAAATTCCCAGAGGTGAAGCTTTACTATGGATCACAGCGGTCAAGCGAACATGGATCCCGACCACTTGTCAACCGGCAGGTTTCGGTGAGAAAATTGTGTTAAAAGTCACCTCTTACCAAAGATCTGTGGAGTTTGCGCCGTCCTTGTATCTGCCATGACTTCCCTCAGAGACTGCCCTCAAGACACCTGTGGACACACCCCTCCGACTATCAGGTACTATTAATCTCACTAAAACACTAGCAACACAATAGAAAGATAAGGGATTTCCCAGAATTATCCTAGTAAATGTGTCTAAAAACATCTGAATCCGTCCCAATGCAATCGCCTTTTTTTTTTCTAGTTCTTCGCTATCAATATCATCATCCACAAATCTTTCATCCTCGCTCAAATTAATGGGGAAATTGTCGAAAAGCTCTTGCTGCTGGAGGCTCCCATTAAAAACAATGTGAGGACGCGAGGGGCCCTCACCCCTGTGATGTCATCGTCTGCGACTTCCGGTAAAGGCGAGGCATTTTTATCAGCACCATAAGTTGCAAACTTTATCATGGATGTTCTCTACTAAATCCTTTTAGCAAAAATATGGCAATATCACGAAATGCTCAAGTATGACACATAGAATGGACCTGCTATCCCCGTTTAAATAAGAAAATCTCATTTCAGTAGGCCTTTAACTTATCTGAACAATATCAGTGTTGTGATATTTCAATTAACTGGAATCCAGTGTGCTGCGGGGCCTTATAGTGAACCACACCTGAGCCATCATAAATTAATCAGATCTTTAATAAACACATAAACAATGTGATAAAGAACATTATACATCAATCAAACTAAGGATCTAGATATCTGGTCAGGACACTCCTCACTCTTTTGCCTTCACCTTCATTGTCCATTCCTTTTTGGTGACATTACATATTCTGGACCTAGACGTTTAGTGGGCGACATACATGGTGGACAATAACTGATACAGTCTGCTTTGCCTGTCCAAATCCGTTTTCCTCGACGGACAGAATTAACCTATTAAATGTGTCTAAAAACATCAGAATCTGTCCCAATGCAATCGCGTTTGTTTTTTTTTACCTTGTTTTTTATTTTTTCTAGTCCGTCGCTATCAATATCCTCAAACACAAATCTTTCATCCTCGCTCAAATTAATGGGGAAATTGTCGTTTTCTCAGTCCAAATAGCACTTTTTGTTGGAGGCTCCCATTATAAACAATGTGAATATGTGAGGAGCCATCAACATGTGACGTCATCGTCTGCGACTTCCGGTAGAGGCAGGGCTTTTCTCTTTGCACTGAAAGTTGCAAACTTTATCGTGGATGTTCTGTACTAAATCCTTTCAGCAAAAATATGGCAATATCGCAAAATGATCAAGTATGACACATAGAATGGACCCGCTATCCCCGTTTGAATAAGAAAATCGCATTTCAGTTGGCCTTTAAGGTCCAAGCTTAGATCACACTCAAATTTTTACTGCGTGCCTTTGGTAAGTGCCGGAGTGAGAAGAGGTTTTAAAATGTTTAGCACATGCTTACTTTTACCGCATGCCTTTGGTAAGCGCAGGAATGAGAAGAGGTTTTAAATTAATTAGCGCCCCGGCGGCAATTCAAGGAAATACGGCAATTCAAAAAAATCATTCCCCTGGATGGTTTACAGAGATGTTACAAACATAATCCGTTTTTTTAATAATGTCAGTTATGTGTTTCCTCCCTTTCTGCAGCTACCCTCGAGCAAGGCACCTGAACTCCTCCGGTTGCTCCCTTGGGTGCTGGAAAGCTGCCCACACGGTGCTGGCTATAAATGCACCAGTCAGTCAAACGTTGTCTGTTGATTGCGGCGCTCTCCCCTGTTCTAATCTCGGTCTCGATTCCACATAAACAAATACAGGGCGGCACGTGAGCAGCAGCTGTGTAAAATGGAGGAATTCTAATAAAATGGACGTCCCTGTCTGCAAAAGGGAAGGGAAAAATTTGCCGGGCGAGTGGAATCTGGGGGCTGCAGAGGTGATGTCACTGAGGCTGAGAGTGAAAAACAAGTCTCTCTCTTTATTCTGATCCTCTTTGCAGTCCCCGCAGGAGGTGGAGGGAGGGAGGGAGGGAAGGAGGGAAGGGGGGGTTTGGTTCCTGGCAGTCGGCCAAAGGCAAGGGCTGCTGGGAAATGGCAAAGGATGCCAAGCAGGCCCCACCGCCAACATTAGAAGCTCACATCTTTGTTCTCAGAAAACTGGTGTGCTGCCAAAGGCCTCATTTGGGCTCCATGGCATGATTACACTGGATGTAGGCCAACTACTGAGAGAGCTGCTCGCACAACCCTCCCTCCCCTCATGCGCCCTCCCTCTCTCCGCTCGCTCGCTCTTTTTCCACTGCCTTCAAAAGCCTGCTGCCAAACACGCAGTCGTTGCCATGGCTGCAGAGAATGGAACATAATAAAAAAAAAAAAAGTGAGTAATGAGTCAGGCTTGGACACAGATGTGCCACATGTGTATCCATTTAGAAAAAAAACAAGGCGGTGAAATATTCCCTCTAATCCGCCGGGCACTTTTTAGTCGTCCTTCAAGTGGGGGGAATCTAAATGAATTTTATTCTCATGCACGCTTTAGATGAGGTGCACCAGCGCTCCGTAGTAAGCAGGTACAGGAAGGCCTGCTGGAAGCTCGCGTGGCTTTGTGAGCCAACGGCATCATTTCCTGTTCTGCGGAAACCCCCAAATATTTTCTTTCAGTCACAAATAGATGATGTAAACGCCCATTCCCTTCCCCCCGGCTTTGTGTTCTATCCACTCCTGGGTGGTTTCACGTCTGCTGGCACAATAAACAATGTCACTTCCTCGTCGAAAGGCTTTCACTTTTATTAATTTCGGTTTGAATCACAAAAAAATCTACCTTTCTATATACAAGAGCTTTTTGTTCTCTTATGAAATGAAAACACCACTGACCATCTAGTCCAGGGGTAGGGAACCTATGGCTCTAGAGCCAGATGTGGCTCTTTTGATGACTGCACCTGGCTCTCAGATAAATCTTAGCTGACATTGCTTAACACGATAAGTAATGAATAATTCTGCTGGTGATCACAGTGTCAAAAATAACGTTCAAAATATAAAACATTCTCATGCATTTTTATATATCCATCGGGTTTCTACGTTTCTACCGCACCTGTTCAAGAAGTCGCATTAATGGTAAGAAGTATTTTATTTATTTTTGGTTAGACTCAGAATAACAATGTTATTAAAAAGAATAAGAGACTTATTATACTCTAAAAATGTTGGTCTTTCTTAAAAATGCACGCATATAGTTGTATTCAGTGTTAAAAAAACAAACATTATATGGCTCTCACGGAAATACTTAAAAAAATATTTGGCACCCTCAGCCAAAAAGGTTCCCGACCCCTGATCGAGTCAATTCCGTACTTATATGCACCGACCTTCATCTGTCGCTACCGGGTATTAATACACGTAAAATCAAACGGTGTTATATTTAGATACCTTTGTTACATGTGACCTCACTGACCTCACATGCGGTTGCAGATTCGGTACAGGCTCAAGTGCTTGGCCGGGAAACAAGCAGTGAAGAGCAGACTAAGTTGGACTGCCTCTCGGTAATGTTACAATTTTCTCAAAAGTACACTAAGGCCCCTTCTACACTAAGGTTAAAGGGGAACATTATGACAATTTCAGAAGGGTTAAAACCAATAAAAATCAGTTCCCAGTGGCTTATTTTATTTTTCAAAGTTTTTTATTAAAATTTTACCCATCATGGAATATCCCGAAAAAAGGCTTTAAAGTGCCTGATTTTCGCTATCTTTAAATCCATCGTCTATTTTCCTGTGACGTCATTTAGTGATGCCAACATGGCGGATAGCCCAGCAAGATATAGCAACATTAGCTCGGATTCAGACTCGGATTTCAGCGGTTCAAGCGATTCAACAGATTACGCATGTATTGAAACGGATGGTTGGAGTATGGAGGCAGATAGCAAAAATGAAATTGAAGAAGAAACTGAAGCTATTGAGCGAATAGCTATTGAAACTATTCGGCGATCGCCTTCTAACCATTGATTGAGTGTCGCAGGGTAGCCATACATCTCTGTGCCATGTCTGTCTTAGCATCACCGGTAAAATGTGCAAGAGCAACTTAAATCTGTCGATTGGTAAGTGTTTGTTTGGCATTAAATGTGGGTGGAGTGAAAGGCTGGATGCAAATATAGCTACAAATGTACATACAGCTAGCCTAAATACCATGTTAGCATCGATTAGCTGGCAGTCATTCCGCGACCAAATATGTCTGATTAGCAGTTAAGTCAATAACAAAAACAAAACTCACCTTTGTAATTTCGTTGACTTTAGCGTTGGAAATGCATCTGCTTTGAGTGTTGCAGGGTATCCATATATCTCTGTGCCATGTCTGTCGTAGCATCGCCGGTAAAATGTGCAGACCAAACGAGGGACTTTCGGATCTTTTGACAATGGAGCAACTTCAATTTGTCGATTGGTATGTGTTTGTTTGGCATTAAATGTAGGTGGAGGGAAAGGCTGGATGCAAATGTAGCTACAAATGAGGTATAATGATGCAATATGTATATACAGCTAGCCTAAATAGCATGTTAGCATCGATTAGCATGCCGTGCTAATCGATGCACACTCCACGTAAATCAACTTGAATCCATCCCTGATCGTGTTGTTACATCATCCGACAACACACCGACGAGGCATGATGTCTCCAAGGTACGGAAAACAGTCCAAAAAACGGAAAATAACGGAGCTGATTCGACTCGATGTTTGTAATGTGTTTGAAAAAATGGCGGATTGACTACTTAGGTGACGTCATCGCCCCGAGAGCGAATAATAGAAAGGCGTTTAATTCGCCAAAATTCACCCATTTAGAGTTCGGAAATCGGTTAAAAAAATATATGGTCCTTTTTCTGCAACATCAAGGTATATATTGACGCTTACATAGGTCTGGTGATAATGTTCCCCTTTAAGGTTATCCAGGGTAAATTCCACCTAACCTTATCCTTGTCCACACACACACAGTTCTCGTTTAAGATCCCCTACCCACCTCCGTCCGTACTGAATTACACCTCAGCCATTATGAATTAATCAAATCTTTAACGGTTTTGATTGATTGATTGATTGATTGATACTTTTATTAGTAGATTGCACAGTTCAGTACATATTCCGTACAATTGACCACTAAATGGTAACACCCGAATAAGTTTTTCAACTTGTTTAAGTCGGGATCCACGTTAATCAATTCATGGTATGTGAAACGGACATGTGAAAGTAAACCATGTGATAAAGAACATTTTACATCAATCAATCTAGTGATCTAGATATCTGGTCAGGACACTCCTCACTTTTTTGCCTTCATTTTCATTGTCCATGAATTTTTGGTGACTTTATATGCTCTGGACCTAGACGTTAAGGCTGCGACATACATGGCGGACAATAACTGATAGTCTGCTTTGCCAGTCCAAATGCATTCACTGTTTTCCGTAGTCTTCTTTGACGGCCAGGTAATACAAAGCACACGCTACATTTTTCAAATAAAATCCACAGGAGCCCGCATTCTCGTTGTCTCTCCTTTGACAAATGGACAAAGTTTTTCGGTGAGTAGAATCACAGCTGACCTCGACATTTGAAAGCTCCCTTGCCGTCTGAGATGTGTTATATCCTAAATAGCTGCAATCGCTTTCTCTTAAGGTATTCATGAGTGATTTTCACAAGCGTCTGTACAGACGGAGGAGAAACCCGGCATGTCTGGATGACTCGCCTCCATATTTCTAGTGGTTAGCTTCGAGTTACGAAACCGCTTTTTTATGAAGCTGGCTGTGGCGTATTCTTTCTGACGTCACTTCCTATGTGGGGCACGGTCTTTCTGGAGTCACTTCCTCTCCGAACTCACTTTGTAAACAATCAATGAGTGCACACAAAGCTAAGTGCCGGAGATTCAAGAAATAGACGGCATTTATACGTGTAAAAATTTATGCAAGGAGGGGAACCTTAAACGATAATTTAGTGTGGCCGAAACAGGGCTTAGGCTAAATAATTATGTGTTTAATGAGTTATCCGGTCCGATGTAGACGGGGTTCAAGGCTCCACTGTTCAAATTGTGCTAGTTCGATGCTAACTTATATTGGATTTGCCATAGACATGCTACCAATTAGCATTAACAATTTTACATGGCAATATTAACACCTCCGAATACGGTAATGAAAACTACAACTAAAAAGTATGTTAAAATCAAACAGTAGATGTGTAACAAATAAAATACTCAGTTTAAAGTAGGTATGTAAAATCTTATGGTACGATATTATTACGATATTGAGGCTACAGTACAATATTATTGTGGCATAAGTCTAGGACAAAAAAGACATCGTAAAAATGCCATAGTTTGTAAAATGAAGTGGCAGTAATATTTTGGATAAATACATTTACAGTAATTAAAACAAAATAAAAAAATGGGAAATGACACAATATTATTGCATATGTCAGCAGCAAAAATAGGAGCCCACATGCTTACTTACGACTAAAAGACAAGTTGTCTAGTATGTTTACAAAGTTACTACCCCGCCTTCTGCCCAATTGTAGCTGAGATAAGCACCAGCGCCCCCCGTGACTCCAAAGGGAATAAGCGGTAGGAAATGGATGGATGGATGGATGGATGGATGGGTTTAAAAAGTTACTCATTGCCAAAATGGTTCATTGATTGCAACAAGAAAAGTATGTTTAATGTAGCATAAGAGTTTCTGTTAAAATGAAGGCTAAAATATATATTTTTTTGTAGTCCGCTTTATTTTGAAAAGTATCAAAAAGTATCTAAATACATTATGATACTCGTACTTTATTTGTGTTTATTGCTATCCGTAGTAAATCTTTGACTTGAATAGGCGGGATCTAGTGTGCAATTGTTTTTATTGCAGGCTTGTTTATTAATATATTATACTCTATATACTATATAATATTATTATTTGAGCTGCCGCTCTAGAAAATACTGCCTGACATCCTTGGCGAGGTATTGCTAAGACGCTTGGCTCGCCTTCCTGGTCCAGGGCTTTCTCGTCTATTCACAGTTTTCTTTTTTTTATTTTATTTTATTTTGACATTCCGGCCGCCCTTTGCTGTTATTAGCTGAAGGAGCCGAGTGATTTGTGTGAGCCCCTTTGCATGTATTCATTTGCTTAAGCAAACAGTTGCATAAACCCTTGGTAAATAAAACATAAAAATATGCATGGACATGCATATTTATGACATTTTTATTTAGAGGGTATTTCAGGGTTGGGAGAAGATCAAAGATGGTCGTTCTCTTGAAAGCAAATGAGGAGCTGGAGTGAAAAAAAAGAACACTAAGAATGTTCCTGGAAAGCATGAAGCTTATATAAAAAAATAAAGTGTGGCAAGTGCTGAACAATGATAGAAAGTGAGGTAAAAACAACAACCCAATTTAAAACAGATTATCTATAAAGTGCATGTGTGTGTATCCATCAATTCAGTTTGGTTTAAGAAATACTCCATTTGATGATGTAAAAAGTATGAATGGCATTCCTCTATTACGTATCGAGTACTATAGTACAGTATTTTTCAACACTGGTGTGCCGTGAGATACGATCTGGTGTGCCGTGGCAGATTATTTAATTTCAACTATTTGGGTTAAAAATATTTTTTGCAAACCAGTAATTATAGTCTGCAAATTATGTGTTGTTGTTGAGTGTACCTGATGATATGTATTTGAGATCTGTATAATTCCCGAAAATGTGCGCAAGTCCGCCATTGTAGTCCACACCAGTCAATAAGCCACTTATTTTTCTCTGTCTTCTTGTTGTGGGGCATTCATCCTCCACTGTTGCCATTTCTAATGCAAAGTATCCTACAGTTTATAACTTATATCTGTCAGTAGAGTCGCTATGGAAGCGCTAAAAACTACCGGTAAAACAAAAATGACGAGGCGAAAACGCCACAAAAATAAGACCGCCCACAAAACGGCGCATCCTGAAGAGACGGTCAGAAAGCGGCATAAAGATGGTCTGTAAAACAGAATCTATGGAACATTTTGACCAAAGAACCACCGCTACATGTTATGTAGTGTTTTAAATGTACAAAAATCACAATACGACCCTTTAATGCGCCTTATAACCCAGTGCGCCTTTTGTATGAAAATAGACCTGAACAGACCTGTTCATTGATACTGCACCTTATCCATCCATCCATTTTCTACCACTTATTCCCTTTCGGGGTTGCGGGGGGCGCTGGCGCCTATCTCAGCTACAATCGGGCCTTATAATACAACATTTTAAAACTGTCATAAAATCATGGCTCAGCTCAACCTGAACCAAAATTGATCCCTAGCAACTTTCCAAAGCATCAAGCAGGTTAATATGGGGTTATAGTGTATATATATTATTTTCTCATTCTGTTTAGCACACTCTTGGAGTCATCATGTGCATAGTCATGTACATAGTGTATATAGACCCCCCTCCCCCAATTTTTTGTATATATTGTTTTTCAAATCACCTGATATATCCTTACACATAATTTATCAATTTTTTAACGTAATTTTTTATATACATGTTACAGGTTACATATCTTTTATTATTGAATGTATCAAATGTGATGAATATTTAATGCACCACAATGGAAACAAGTCTTTTGGCTTTTTGTGCCATCCATTTGCCTTATAAAGCATTAGATGTATTCAGTTCTTTACGATGTCAATAAACTTCTCAATCAAAATCAATCAATCAAGCCATTAATCCGGTGGGTCCTATGGTCCTAGAATACAGTAAGATTAGAAAATTACCTTAAAGAGTGCCTGGAACAATTATTTTTGGGGGCAAAAAAGCTGTTTTGACCTTGATTTGAGATATTTAATTTCAATGTTGTGTTGTGGAACTAAAATTGTCACAGCGCGGGTGTCCGAGCTTTCTGCAGGGTTAGTTCTCCCGGTTTGCAGACGGACCACTTCGGAGAAGGCGTGCAGGTAGGAACATGATTTATTCCTCAAAAATCAAACATGTACCAAAAACAGACAACAAGCAAAGCAAAAGTTGCCAATCGCACGGGAAGCTAAGGCGAGACTTAGCGCAGGAATCAAGAAGAATAAGAGACAAGGAATTTACCCAACAGAACTGTTGCATGTGGCAAATGATGAAGCCAGACTGAGCGTTGCGACCAAGGTGAATAAATAGCTCCCCAATTAGTGGTTGACAGCAGCTGAGCGTGCCGACAACTAACCAACGGCAGGTGAACCCAATTAATTCCAATGGAAACTAAAACAAACCCAGAGGTGCACAAACAGGAACTAAGGGAGTCCAAAACTAACAGAATATAACCAAAACATGATCCGGGCCAAGGATCATGACAAAAATATGTTTGTATCATCAATTCAGGCGCACGGATTAATAACGCTGCTAAGTCGGGTCAATCAAATCAAAGTTGCTGCCTTAACGTCGGAAGAAGCGTCATTTACTTTCTGATTAATACGACCAACGGCGTTTGTTGGACATTGATATGTTTATTAGCGGGAACTCTCATTCAACCCTTTTTCGATTACGCTTGCACCTCCTGGTACCCCAGCACCTCCAAAACCCTCAAATCTAGACTCCAAACCTCCCAGAATAAGCTAGTCCGGTTAATTTTAGACCTCCACCCCAGATCCCACCTCACTCCAACCCACTTCTCCAAAGTGGGCTGCCTCAGGGTGGAGGACAGAGTAAAACAACTTGCACTGAGCCTCGTCTATAAAATCCGCTACACTTCCCTGATACCGAAGTACATGTCAAACTACTTCCTTAACGTAAATGACCGCCATAACCACAACACCAGGGGGAGCTCCACAAACCACGTTAAACGCAGATTCCGATCCAACAAAGGTCTTAACTCACTCTCTTTCTATGCCACATCAATGTGGAATGCACTCTCAACAGGTATAAAAGTAAGTGCATCTCCATATTCTTTCAAAACAGCTCTAAAACAACACCTCCAGGCAACTTCAACCCTTTACTAACACCCTCCTCCATTCACATCCCATTTCCCCGGATTATAAATAACCTAATGTAAATAATCAAATGTACTTCTAATGTATTTACTTGCTCTTATGCTATCTGAACTCACTATGTTCTCTGCTGGCTGTACATATCCTACTAAGTCACACCTACACTGTTTCAATGTCCACATTTCTCTGTTGATGCAATTGTTGATGACTAAAGTACTGATATCAACCAAAGCTCCTCGTCCCAACCCCCGGATTGTAAATAATGTAAATAATTCAATGTACATACTGTGATGATTAACCTGTGTGATGACTGTATTATGCTGAGCGTATATATTTGTACCATTAATTGTTTAATGTGGACCCGGACTTAAACAAGTTGAAAAACTTATTCGGGTGTTACCATTTAGTGGTCTATTGGACGAAATATGTACTGAACTGTGCAATGTACTAATAAGAGTATCAACAAATTGTTGTATGTGATGAACTGGTCATTACTGAAAGAAGAAGCCCAAAGCTAACAGGCGAGCGCGCTAGCACTTTGTTAGCAACACATTTGTTTGTCTATTCATGTTTATTCATAGGGTGTAAGAACAGCTAACTTAATACCTAGTTGAGTATCTATTTGATCAAATGTTCTCCATACCTGGAATGTATAGCGGCAATAAATAGTACAAGCTGTAGTTACATGTAGAAAGTGACTTTGGAAGACGCCTTTTATGGTGACGGCCATAACTCATAGTACACATGAGTGCCCTCTCTGTGATAGTCTGCTTTATAGGGGTTGCTTCATCATCTCACACGGCCAGCGCCTGTGCCACAAATGTCCTTCCTCCCCTCTCTTTCCATAAAAGTGCAAGTTGTCATCATGGTGTGGCATTCATTATCTGCTTGTGGCTTTGCGAGGCCGCTGTCTGAGCGGCTGGGAAGCGTTGGCTGTCACATCCAGCCCCCACACCCACCCCCTGCAAGACAACCCCTCACCACAGCGGATGTGAAATATGGGAGGGCGGCAGATGAGTGTTTGGCCGCCCACCCCACACACACACACACACACACACGTGATAAAACCCCCCTTTAACCACACTGTCTGGGCATCTGGGCACACACACATTCAACCACTTCAGAGGCTCGTTTTAGGAAATGGCTTGCTGGGATGGAAAATGTTGGAATGACAAACACATCTGTGTGTGTGTGTGTGTGTGTGTGTTTGTTTACAGCTTCAAGGACGTTCATGACAAGTTAAAAGATGTGTTTTTGTACAGTCTATGTCATCTATTAGATCTACCTAGCCCGTATAAAAAACAGGAAGAGTTGGCAACTGGAAACACAGCAACTAAAAATTATACACATATTTTTTTATTTTTTGACAACAACATTATCCATCCATCCATCCATCCATTTTCTACCGCTTATTCCCTTTGGGGTCGCGGGGGGCGCTGGCGCCTATCTCAGCCACAATTTGGCAAAAGGCGGCGTACACCCTGGACAAGTCGCCACCTCATCGCAGGGCCAACACAGATAGACAGACAACATTCACACTCACATTCACACACTAGGGCCAATTTAGTGTGGCCAATCAACTTATCCCCAGGTGCATGTCTTTGGAAGTGGGAGGAATCCGGAGTACCCGGACGGAACCCACGCATTCACAGGGAGAACATGCAAACTCCACACAGAAAGATCCCGAGCCAGGGATTGAACCCAGGACTTCAGGACCTTCGTATTGTGAGGCAGACACACTAACCCCTCTACCACCGTGAAGTCTTTGACTAATGAAACCCAAATTAGTTTGGGAGCTGACAAATAGGAAATAACGTGGCATGTTTAGAAATTCACTCATCTTAATCCTGCTGCCAGTTTTTAAAAGAACATTTATTGATTGATTAAAACTTTTTTTTAGTAGATTTCACAGTACAGTACATATTCCGTACAATTGACCACTAAATAGTAACACCCGAATAAGTTTTTTCAACTTGTTTAAGTCGGGGTCCACGTAAATCAATTCATGGTAAACAAAAATTCATATGAATCTACGACAAATTATTAATTGAATTTTATGACCTGCAACCACAATGTGGCTTTCTTAACACTGTCTAATTCTGATTTTGATTGTCAAATCGTTTTTTTAGTTGCCGTTCACAATACCCCCAAAAAATTTGACTTCTAATGTGAATGCAATCTGACCTGTATGCGGACATGACGTCACACGCACTGAAGCAGTGTTTACTTCCGTAAACACTGCTTCAACTCGGAAATTTTAAGGGTTTAGTGCAATCAAAGTCATCATTTTCTGAACAAAATTACCATGCGTAGAAGGTTAAGAAGTAATAGGACAAGTATTTTGGCCCTGGCAATTGTACGGGATAGTTTGCGTCAATGTCTGCTTGAAGAGCGTGTTTGTGGGTGAGCAGTCGCAGACAGGAGTGATAAAACTTTCACGTGAGTACCGAAAATATTTTATTTCTGCCCGTTTTCTGCTCTCCGTTGTGAACAATTTATTTTATACCCGTATATTTTTGCGACTAATTCTGCTACTTATGGCTTTTTGACGACGTTCTGGTTAGAAGAAGGCGACCTGAGCGTGGAGGAGGAATCATCGCATTTATAATTGATTTATTTCAACATACAAAAGAGGTCTGGGTCGGATGTGAAAAATTTGGAACAGACATGGGCAAACAAATCTGAACTGACCCATAGTGTGAAAAAGGCCTAAATTACACAGATGATTTTCCTGGAACCCTAAAGCAAGTAAAGAAGCATATCTTCCTCAGAAGCAGTGTTAGATTGAGTTTTTTTTTTTGTCAGAGTTAGGAAACAAAAACCCTGTTGTGCAAAACACAAAAATGTCCACTGCAGAGGATGCTAGTTCAGAGGATTGTTCAGTCGTCACATAAGAACAGTTTTGGACAATCATTTAGACTTAGACTTAGACTTAGACAAACTTTATTGATCCACAAGGGAAATTGTTCCACACAGTAGCTCCGTTACAAAGGATGGAAAGAGTAAGGATGGAAAGAATAATGCAGCTATTAAGTAGACTAAAAATGTACCATAGTAGCAATATACAAACCCCATTTCCATATGAGTTGGGAAATTGTGTTAGATGTAAATATAAACGGAATACAATGATTTGCAAATCATTTTCAAACCATATTCAGTTGAATATGCTACAAAGACAACATATTTGATGTTCAAACTGATACACATTGTTTTATTTTACAAATAATCATTAACTTTAGAATTTGATGCCAGCAACACGTGACAAAGGAGTTAGGAAATTTGGCTATAAATACTTATTAAGTTGAGGAATACTCATCAAACACTTATATGGAACATCCCACAGGTGTGCAGGAAAATTGGGAACAGTTGGGTGCCATGATTGGGTATAAAAGCAGCTTTGATGAAATGCTAAATAATTCACAAACAAGGATGAGGTGAGGGTCACCGCTTTGTAAATAAATTGTCAAACAGTTGTAGAACAACATTTCTCAACGAGCTATTGCAAGGAATTTAGGGATTTTACCATCTACGGTCCGTAAAATCATCAAAAAGTTCAGAGAATCTGGAGAAATCACTGCACGTAAGCGATGATATTACGGACTTTTGACCCCTCTTATGGTACTGCATCAAAAACCAACATCAGTGTGTAAAGGATAGCCCCACATGGGCTCAGGAACCCTTCATAAAACCACTGTCAGTAACTACAGTTGGTCGCTACATCTGTAAGTGCAAGTTAAAACTCTACTATGCAAAGCCAAACCCATTTATCAACAATATCCTGAAACATGGCCGGCTTGGCTGGGCCCGAGCTCACCTAAGATGGACTGATGCAAAAAGGAAAGGTGTTCTGTGGTCTGACGAGTCCACATTTCAAATTATATTTGGAAAGAGAGGACGTGGTGTCCTTCTGAACAAAGAGGAAACTAACCATTCGGATTGTTCTAGGTGCAAAGTTCAAAAGCCAGCATCTGTGATGGTATGGAAGTGCATTAGTGCCCAGGGCATGGGTAACTTACACATCTGTGAAGGCACCATTAATGCTGAAAGGTCCATACAGGTTTTGGAGCAACATATGTTGTCATCCAAACAACGTTATCATGGACGCACCTGCTTATTTCAGCAAGACAAGTGTTACAACAGTGTGGCTTAGTAGTAAAAGAGTGCTGGTACTTTCCTGGCCCGCCTGCAGTCCAGATCTGTCTCCCATCGAAAATGTGTGGCGCATTATGAAACGTAAGATAAGACAGCGGAGACCCTGGACCAGGGGTGCCCATTACGTCGATCGCGATCGACTGGTCGATCTCGGAGGGTGTGTCAGTCGATCTCAAGCCAGGCATTAAAAAATAGACATAAAAATGAGCAATCATCGATCATACCAAGACTTCACTTTCGTCAGTTGTTTGACATTCTCGGCACCCGAGGATCTTGTGAGATGACGCTGGCTGCTGCGAGCTCATATTTAAGAAAAAAATCACTAACAGAGCGGACGCAGAGAAACACATTTTATTTCTAGAGACTCCGTACCTACTGTCAAAACTCTAAAGACCGACTGCACAGTTCCTGTCTTCACCATAAAATACCTGTTTCATCCTGCCTGTGCTAACAAAATAAGAGTCTCAGAAAGCTAGCGTGCACAAGCTAGCAAGCTACGGAGTTTGATGCCAATGTATTTCTCCCCCGCCCTCAGCGACCGCTTTCTCACTTGCTTGCCCACCCGCACACTCACTGACGTCACTCACCTGCTGCCAGACATTAAAGGGCCACACACATATGCTACTCTCATAACAAAGTGTTTAAAAACGAGTATGCAAGTTGGACAAATGAGATGCCAAATCCAACCACTTTCATGTGGTATTGGACAGAAAGGAGGACTTTTTTTTTCCTCCATTTGAAAATGCGGACGTTATCAGCACCATTGTCTAATTCCAATCAATGCAAGTCATCAGAATCAAATACACCAACTTATATTCTTGTCTTCATGAAAGAAAGGAATCTATGTGTGTTAAACATGCTTGTATTATCATTAAACACCATTAACTTGTTAACAAAAATGTCTCTTTCCTAAATAAATAAATATAAATTATAAATAGGAATGAGGTAGATCTCCTCGACTTGGTCAATTGAAAAGTAGTTCACCTGCAGAAAAAGTGTGAGCGCCCCTGCCCTGGACTGTTGAACGACTGAAGCTCTACATAAAACAAGAATGGGAAAGAATTTCACTTTCAAAGCTTCAACAATTTGTTTCCTCAGTTCCCAAAAGTTTATTGAGTGTTGTTAAAAGAAAAGGTGATATAACACAGTGGTGAACATGCCCTTTCCCAACTACTTTGGCACGTGTTGCAGCCATGAAATTCCAAGTTAATTATTATTTGCAAAAAAACAAAACGTTTATGAGTTTGAACATCAAATATCTTGTCTTTGTAGTGCATTCAACTGAATATGGGTTGAAAAGGATTTGCAAATCATTGTATTCCGTTTATATTTAAATCTAACACAATTTTCCAACTCATATGGAAAGCGGATTTGTAAAATATAACACATACAGTCGTGGTCAAAAGTTTACATACACTTGTAAAGAACATAATGTCATGGCTGTCTTGAATTTCCAATAATTTCTACAACTCTTATTTTTTTGTGATAGAGTGATTGGAGCAGCTACTTGTTTGTCACAAAAAACATTCATTAATTGTGTTTCTTCAATGAATTTATTATGGGTCTACTGAAAATGTGACCAAATCTGCTTGGTCAAAAGTATACATACAGCAATGTTAATATATATATATATATAAAAAAAAATACACTGTCATGTCAGTGACATGGCAGTTTAGATGTTCAAAATAGCGAGATGTAGTATATAGGAAGAAGAATGGAAAACGTTTGAGACAATGCATGAGAATATCTTCAATTATTATCTAGTGTTGCCGAGGGTTTCAATGTTTGCCCTCTAAAGGGTTAAGTCATGTTGGGAAATGTGTTTACGTCAGTGCTAAAAGTCGCGTCAGCTTCTGTTATGACCTTTATTTCTACGACAAACTGGTTTGACTGCAAAGACAAAGATGTTGTCATAAGTCCATTGTGGTGGTTGTCCCTGACAGGTAAATTGTGTGCAAGTTAGTCACCGGGGCAAGCTCAGCGTATATGTTGTAGTGATCCTGTGGGAAGCACATGGAATAAATAAGAGGCCTTGACGCAACAGTTGAGTCCCGAGGGGACGTGGACAAGGAGCAGAGGGAGCTCTGTGGGAAAGTTCAGTGCCCTTGAAGGGACCTGATAAGCCCAAAGTGATATGAGCCCGGCGTGTTTGTAATGTGAACATTGGTAACCATCGCAAGAATGCCGCATGATAGCAACGTGTCTTACGACATGTGTTTGTAAACCACAAAAAAACTGTCTGTCCAAAGGTTACATTAGGAAGGGTGTGTGCGTGTTATCTTGGTGATCTCACTTTGCGGGGTCATCGTAACACAGTGTGCGTAATGGGCTCGTTCAGCTTGTTCAGTCGTCACATAAGAACAGTCTTGGACAATCATTTACTCTACAATAGTGCTTTTGAGCACTTTTAAACAACTCACTATCCTACATGTTTACCACAATATTCGAAATAATGCGACTCATAGCACGCTTGCGCCACTACATTTTCAAACCTATTAAAGATGTGTCATTTAATTATTGGGCTTGCTTCACACGAAAGTAATTAAAAACTGCAACCTTGCACAATACACTAATCACAAATCCACCAAGTCAGGGATATTGCAATAAAGTAAAAATGCTGTCACATGAATGCTCAGTGTGAACAAAGGCCAGAAAAGAGACCTAAGTCGAGACGACACAGCTCGCCTTAAAAGAGAACTGCCCTTTATTTTTATTTTTTAACTTTGCCTATCATTTACAATCCCTATGCAAGACAAGAACTCATGTCTGTCTCTTTTTTATGCATTCTCACTCATAAATAAACGCTAGCAATAGGTGGCTAACAATACAGGTAAAAGGATTCGAAATATTTCGACTATAAAGCTTTCCAAAAACATCCATCAACGTTTTATATACATTCTCCAAGTATATATGCAATGTAATAGCAGTCACATTAATAATAGCATGTGATGTTTAAATATTTCAGGCATTTTAATTATTATTAATTTCACAGAAGCTTTAATAAAATTTGCTATTCAACAAAATTCAACTATTACTAATCATGGCAGACTTTATGAGCTACAACGACTTCATTGGGACAAATGATGATCAGGAACCTTGTGTTTTTCATCCTGAATACATGAAGATCTACAAGTTTTAGAAGCTGAGTGATAAGCAGATCCAGCTTTAGTAAAACATTAACCATCATATTGCTATTTTCTAAACAAGAAATACAAACTAAAAACATGTTAAACCAATAATTTACTGTATAAAGTCTGCTTTCAGTGGAATGCCAACTAATGGGATGTTTATATCTTTCAGCACAAGACTGTGTTCCTTGTTTAGATAAAGAATAATCATTTTTGGGAAAAGAATTAAACGGAGAGAGCCAAGCGTCTTGTCACGTCTTCCTAGCGATGTGTTCATTGAAATTAAATGTCAAAAATGACAAACTTCTCGGCCTATGACCACAACCTTCTCCTATCTGAGTGAGAGGCATGATTTATATTCTAGCACAAACTTTTACCAACTCAGAAACGATGCAGCAGCAGCAGCTCGCGCTGCTTTAGCTAATTTCCTTTCTGTGATTAAGTAAAAGTTGTTCCTTGGCTTTAGTGCTTATCATAACAATGTTGCTGATACTTGGTTATTATTCAGGTCACGACATGTAAATGGAGTATTTTTGGATGTTTTCTAGAGGGCTTTATAGGCAAAATAGCTGACTGCTTTTAGCTACATTGTTAGCCGTGAAGTACGACTCGTAAACTATGACTTAGAATGTATAAGAAAATACAAAAACACATGTCTTCTTTTCTCTCATAAGGGTTGTGAATTATAGGCAAAATTCCAAAAAAGTGCAGTTCCCCTCTAAGCTTACTATACTTAAATGGTATTTGGGAAAATAAAACAACTTACGACCTGATTTACTAAATGTTTGCGTGTACTGTAACACGTGCAAACTTGCAAAGTGGATTGTGTCACTTAAGTGAGCCGAATAAGGTGTGCAATCCATTTTGCATCTCTGTCTTTATTCATAAGCACAATATATGCTGATCATCAAATTACCCACAATACTAGAAAGAGCAAATACATCATACAGTACGCACAATGTGATTTATCAACACTCATCACCGTTTTGCGAAAATAACTCCCAAACTGACACACACACGGCGCCCGCGCTGTAAAGACAGACGATTCACAGGGAAGCTTCCATCATACGAATGTGTCAACATGTTTGCATGGTCTGTCAGAATTAAAAAAATATTAGTAAAACCGTATTTTTCGGAGTATAAGTCGCTCCGAAATATAAGTCGCACCTGCCAAAAATGCATAATAAAGAAGGAAAAAAACATATATAAGTCGCATTTTTGGGGGAAATTTATTTAATAAAACCCAATACCAAGATTAGACATTTGAAAGGCAATTTAAAATAAATAAAGAAGAGTGAACAACAGGCTGAATAAGAGTATGTTATATGACGCATAAATAACCAACTGAAAACGTGCCTGGTATGTTAACGTAACATATTATGGTAAGAGTCATTCAAATAACTATAACATATAGAACATGCTATAAGTTTACCAAACAGTCTGTCACTCCTAATCGCTAAACCCGATGAAATCTTATACGTCTAGTCTCTTACGTGAATGAGCTAAATAATATTATTTGATATTTTACGGTAATGTGTTAATAATTTCACACATAAGTCGCTCCTGAGTATAAGTCGCACTATGAAAAAAACTGCGACTTATAGTCCGAAAAATACGGCATTGTCTATTCAGCAACATCATTTTATATTTTTAGAGATGCATGCTGGGTGATTTAAGGGGCTGATTAAAACAAACCCAATTAATGTGTTTTGGTGTCTGCTGGCGTTTTTTTTTTATGTCGTTCATTATTTTATTTATGATAGATATTATTAACGTATCTCCTACTGTATATGAAAAAAGTAATGAAGTATGCATTTTTCGGGTCTTGAGCACAGTAAGTGCAGCCCCTCTCTCATCAGGGCATCTGCAGCACCAAAAAAAAAAGAAGAAAAGTGGGTTCTGTTGTAGATTCACTTTGGACTGTGTCTAAAATGCCTATAAAAAGTAGTAGATATATCCTGCATGTTTGAAAACAAAGCAAACAACACAGGAATGATAACATGAATGTTCAGTAAATGAGAGTATAGTACACGCAAAATCCTCATTTATATAAGGCGGTGGTCAACACTCTTCAATTGTACACGCAGTCTTAGTAGATCACAAGCAACACGCCCATCATATTTCATACATTGTACACGCTGTTTAGGATCTTTGTAAAACGGGCCCTAAGTTTCTCAGTCACATTGCCTGCTTTTGTCTGTATGTGAATCAGTGGTGTAAAAAACCCTTAGAGGACGTTTAACTGGAAGAAGTTTCTGGTTACTTCTTCCTTCTTCCTGCCGCTCAGCGATTGGACGTGTATTGTGGTGCGGAGCTGCAAATGTGTAACCTGACCTCGTTCTATGCAAATCAAATGAAAGCTCTCACCGAAGACGGTACATAGTTCACCTCCGCAGCATTGCCACACAACCAGTGGGCGGAGCTAGACCGCCATTGAGAAGGAGGAAGTGGTGTCACGCTGACTGACAAGTTTGCCTCCGCCCTGCGTCGCCCTGAGGGGCGAAACACGCCCCCTTTCCCAACTCTTTACTTTTATTTGTATCACATACTCCTCTGCTTGTGCAACAACTTTTCCTCGGCTCATTTCTTCCTCCTTCCCGAGGCCGTGTGACGTCGTGTCCTCACATGACAAAGTCGCCTCGATGGAAAATACGCCGGGCTACATAACAACCAGGAGAGCAAAGTTCACCGCCGACGTAAAAATAGGCTTCGGCGCTCTCGCATGATTAAGTTAAACATTGACAGTGGGCTGAAGGCAGGCGGTTTGGACTGTGGCGAAGGACTGTGTTCATTAACTCCGAGCATGCAGAAACACGAAACTCATCAGGCCACAAGTCATCCGACACTGGCGGCGGACAATGCGGACGGGCGGCGTTGCCATTATTATGAAAGCGCTCTGTCACAAGACAAAGGCTTGGCAAGAATGCTGTTGTGACACATGCTGCCTGTTGACACGAGGGTTAAACATTGAACTGCTTACACACACACTTTGGCGCCCAAAAGGGGAGGGAGCTTCAACCGCCCCAGCACCGCCGTACTGTTTGTCTTTCCACTCTTCAACAGCCATCAGGGGGTTATCAGAGGAAAAGTCCTCTGACTGCAGCCAGGTGCAGATCTGTGTAATGATTCACACGGCAGACACACACATACTGCCTGGTGTGCTTGGAGCTTTGTGGAGGTCGCAGGGTGCATGTGTGTGTGTGTGGTTGTGTGTGTGTATGGGGGGGTGTTGCATATCATGTGGCTCTGATCCCTGGCTCTGGAGCTGGTGCACAGGGTTCAGCAGGAGTTCACTACAGATTCATTATTCATGAAGGTTCTTCTCTTGGAAAACATGCATCTAAGTTCCCCTGTTACTTTTGCTATCACCATTGAGGCCATGTCTACACTAAGTCGTTTAACCTTTTAAACAAATAGTTATTTAGCCTAAGCCCCGTTTCAGCCACACTAAACCAGCGTTTAAAGGGGAACATTATCACAATTTCAAAAGGGTTAAACCCCCCCCCCCAAAATCAGTTCCCAGTGGCTTATTTTATTTTTCGAAGTTTTTTTCAAAATTTTACCCATCACGCAATATCCCGAAAAACGGCTTTAAAGTGCCTGATTTTACCCGTCGATATATACACCCATCCATTTTCCTGTGACGCCACAGCTTGACATCACCACAAACAAAGGTGGCGGATAGCACATAAAGGTATAGCATAGTAGTTTGGATTCAGACTCGGATTTCAGCGGCACAAGCAATCCAACAGATTACGCATGTATTGAAACGGATGGTTGGAGTGTGGAGGCAGATTGCGAAAACAAAGTTGAAGAAGAAACTGTAGCTATTGAGCCATATCACGACAGACAGCGGAACGGCAGGAAGCAAGGACGAATTTGGCGATCGCCTTCTAACCGACGATTGGTATGTATTTGTTTGGCATTGAATGTGGGTGGAGGGAAAGGCTGGTTGCAAATATAGCTACAAATGAGGCATAATGATGCAATATGTACATACAGCTAGCCTAAATAGCATGTTAGCATCGATTAGCTGGCAGTCATGCCGTGAGCAAATATGTCTGATTAGCACATAAGTTAATAACATCAACAAAACTCACCTTTGTGATTTCGTTGACTTTATCGTTGGAAATGCATCTGCTTTGAGTGTCGCAGGATATCCACACATCTCTGTGCCATCTCTGTCGTAGCATCGTTATCGTCGGTAAAGTGTGCGAGGGATTTTCGCATCTTTTGACCACTGGTGCGGTGCAACTTCAATCCGTCGATGGGTATGTGTTTGTTTGGCATTAAATGTGGGTGGAGGGAAAGCCTGGATGAAAATACAGCTACAAATGAGGCATAATGATGCAATATGTACATATAGCTAGCCTAAAGAGCATATTAGCATCGATTAGCATGCCATGACCATTGATATGTCTGATTAGCACACTCCACGTAAGTCAACTTGAATCAGTCCCTGTTCGTGTTGTTACACCCTCCGACAACACACCGACGAGGCATGATGTCTCCAAGGTACGGAAAACAGTCGAAAAAACGGAAAATAACAGAGCTGATTCGACTTGGTGTGTGTAATGTGTTTGAGAAAATGGCGGATTACTTCCTGTTGTGACGTCACGGGTGAAAGGTCATTTCTCCGACAGCGAACAATTGAAAGGCGTTTCAATCGCCAAATTCACCCTTTTAGCGTTCGGAAATTGGTTAAAAAAACATATGGGGTTTTTTCTGCAACATCAAGGTATATATTGACGCTTACATAGGTCTGGTGATAATGTTCCCCTTTAAGGTGTCCCTCCTTTGAGAATGTTTTACACGGGTAAGCTCCGGCATTTAGCTTTGTATGCACTCATTGATCGTTTACAAAATGAGTTCAAAGAGAGGAAATGATGCCAGAAAGACCTCGCCTACACAGGAAGTGACATAAGAAAGAACACGCCATAGCCAGATTCATAATAAAGCGGTTTCGTAACTCGAATGTAAACTCTGTAAATATGAAGGCGAGTCATCGAGACATGCCCGTGTTTCACTTTCTTCTACATGTACAGACGCTTATGGAAATCCCACATAAATACCTTAAGAGAAAGCGATTGCAGCTACAACACTTCTCAGACAGCAAAAGAGAACTTTCAAATGTCCGGCCGGGTCAGCTGTGTTTCTACTTAGCAAAAAAACTTTCTCCATTTGTCGAAGGAGAGACAACGAGAATGCAAGTTTCCGTGGATGTGATAAAGAAGATAGCATGTGCTTTGTATTACCTGGTCGCAGAGGAAAACGTTGAATGCATTTCGACTGGCAAAGCAGACTCTATCTGTTATTGTCTGCCATGTATGTCGCGGACTCAACGTCTAGGTCCAGAGTATATAAAGTCACCAAAAACGAATGGACAATGAAGGTGAAGGCAAAAGAGTGAGGAGTGTCCTGACCAAGATATCTATAGCCCTAGTTTGATTGGTGTAAAATGTTCTTCATCACATTGTTTACGTGTCTAATAAAGATTTGATTATATTATAATGGCTCAGATGTGATTCACTACAATAGGGCCCCACAGCACACTGGATTCCAGTTAATTGAAATACTACAACACTGGATATTGTTCAGATAAGTTAAATTTAAGAACTTGCATACAAAGCAACACTGGAGATGACTACGACGCATATTCTGCGCATGCGTACTAGGTCTTAAACGGTGGCATTGTTTTGTGTGGACACGGATAAGGTTAAGTGTGATTTACCCTGGATAACCTCATACGGCCTCAGACTCCTCTTTCAAAGTGCGGAAAAAACTCAAATTACACATTTATTTACAGGCTCGAACGTGATTCCTCACAGGCGTCTGTTTAAATGTGCGCTGGCAACACTTTGAAAAAGTCCCCGCTTAACAATTCCAGGAAAGCTGAGCCACCTGGAAATCTCATGACTTCCTGGATCTCACTCCAGACCGAGCATTCAGACGGTCTGACTAGAAGCTTTCATTCAGGAGCGTAAACACTGAATGTCAAGCGTGTTTGCCAGAGCCAGTGTTGAATCAGGCATTAGTACTCATGTAACGCCCACAGCGAACTCGGGAGCTTTTGCAGAGCCCTGATTATATTTTGTCCCCTGTGCAAAAAATAAAAAGGAGTGCATTGTGGACTCCCGAGAGAAAGCTGGCACGGCCTGTCGTCTATTCTTGTTGCTGTCCAATACAGTCTGCACTTAACTCCGACCATATAATAACAGATGCTAGTTGGCTGTTTTTGACGAGCTGGAGTTGTATCCAAAACGCTCACAGAGCAAATAAAGCCAAGAGAGAGAGGGAGAGTGCAAAGGCATGACACCCATCAGGGGAGAATCCAGAACAAAATCCCCTCTCATGTCACAGTGTGCTGCGTTGGCGGCGCGTGACCTCATCTAAAGTTTACACTCAACCTCGCCTCACGGCTCATGCTGCTGCTTTGTTATCTTTAAACCTGCAAAAGCAGCACATTCCTGCTCTTAGTGGCAGCAGAAAAATGTCAGAACTCACACACACACACACACACACACTCACACACACGCTTCGCCAAATTAGCAACACATTTTAGAGTGTAGAAGCACATAGGCGCGGGGGAGGGGGTCAGAAGGGCGGACATGTTTATAGGTCACTTGAGTGTGTGCGTGTATGTGTGTGTGTGTGTGAGTGTGTGTGTGTGTGCGTGTGTGTGTGTGTGTGTGTGTGTGTGTGTGTGTGTGTGTGTGTGTGTGTGTGTGTGTGTGTGTGTGTGTGTGTGTGTGTGTGTGTGTGTGTGTGTGTGTGTGTGTGTGTGTGTGTGTGATTACTCAGCAGGCTTAGCTCGCCTTCAGCCCTTTTCTTTTAAACCGTGCCGTGGGCGAGAAAATAGCTGCGAGGAGTGTCACAGCCGACTGGCTTGTTGCTCGCCCGACATCGACAGGAAGTGCCCGACGCCGGTCAAATACGGAGAGTCAGTCCCACACTTCAAAAAAAACAAAAAAAAACAACAGGAATGTGGACAAACTTGCGGGACTGACTCCTGTTGTGACTCGGTGCTCCGCATTGTCAGCGAGCAGTAATGTGGGTCATGGAGTTGCAATGCTAGTTCTGCTAGAAAATTCACACGATAATCCGTTAGGTGTGAAAACCCGACCTGTCAACACAAGCGAGCATTCTAGGGACAAATGTGACGAATGACTCAATCGGTCGTGCTTCTGCTCATTTCGAGCCACCAGGCGCTCCAGCTGTGGTTATTGGTTGGTTAGAGCGGCGTAGAACTGAACGCTGTCATACTGAAAGCGGTCTCTAATAATTTGCCGCTTCTGTGCAGCTAGAAGACATTAAAGGGGAACATTATCACAATTTCTGAAGGGTTAAAACCAATTAAAATCAGTTCCCAGTGGCTTATTTTATTTTTCGGAGTTTTTCTCAAAATTTTACCCATCACGCAATATCCTTAACAACGGCTTCAAAGAGCCTGATTTAACCGTCGTTAAATCCACCCGTACATTGTCCTGTGACGTCACAGCGTGATCACACAGAAACAAACATGGCGGATAGCACAGAAAGGTATAGCAATATTAGCTCGGATTCAGACTCGGATTTCAGCGTCGTAAGCGATTCAACAGATTACGCATGTATTGAAACAGATGGTTGGAGTGTGGAGGCAGGTACCGAAAATGAAATTAAAGCAGAAACAGAAGCTTTTGAGCCATATCACGACAGACACCGGCATGGGAGGAAGCGCGGGCGAATTCGGCGATCGCCTTCTAACCAACGATTGGTATGTGTTTGTTTGGCATTAAATGTGGGTGGAGGGAAAGGCTGGATGCAAATATAGCTACAAATGAGGCATAATGATGCAATATGTACAGTACATACAGCGAGTCTAAATAGCATGTTAGCATCGATTAGCTTGCAGTCATGTCGTGACCAAATATGTCTGATTAGCACACTCCACATAAGTCAATAACATCAACAAAACTCACCTTTGTGATTTCGTTGACTTTATCGTTGGAAATGCATCTGCTTTGAGTGTCGCAGGATATCCACACATTCTTGCCATCTCTGTCGTAGCATAGCTGTCGTCGGTAAAGTGTGCGGAACAAACGAGGGACTTTGGCATGTTTTGACCACTGTTGCAACTTGAATCCGTCGCTGTTCGTTTTGTTACACCCTCCGACAACACACCGACGAGGCATGATGTCTCCATAACAGTCGAAAAAACGGAAAATAACAGAGCTGATTTGACTTGGTGTGTGTAAGTTGTTTGAGAAAATGGCGGGTCGCTTCCTGATGTGACGTCACGGGTGAAAGGTCATTGCTCCGACAGGCGAACAATTGGAAAGGCTTTTAAACCGCCAAATTCACCCTTTTAGAGTTCTGAAATTGGTTACAAAACATATGGTCTTTTTTCTGCAACATGAAGGTATATATTGACGCTTACATACTGTAGGTCTGGTAAAAATGTTTCCCTTTAACCAAAATATTCGAAGCAGCTCAGAGTCAAGTTCCGCACAACTACAAAATGCGAGCACAGTAGTATCCGGATTTTGTAGGTAACATTTTTTTCATGATTGCATTTTCAGTTCAGGTCATTGATATACCACATTTAAAAACAACCCCAGTTGACCAAAGTGCTGTACGCTGGAAGGATGAATAAAATACAGTAGTAAATATATCTTAAAATAAGTGCAGAAAAATATATCACCTAAAATACTAAAATGTATTTTAGGTGATATATTTTTAATGAAAATCTTCGCGAATTTTGTTTTGTTTTGTATTTTGTCACGTATTGTACTGACAAACAAATTAGTATTGTTGCCCGCATATCATTCTACAGACTCAAGTGCCTTAGTAATAATAATGATATATTTTATTCACAAAAAGCATTTTACGTTGAGCAAACAACCTCAAAGTATCACAGTGTAAAAAAAATTGTAATAATAATAATAGATAAGAAAAATAAATAACTAAACTAGAAACAGCCCAATAGCTAGAACCAGTATGCATGTCTATGAAAAGGCTTTTTTAAAAAGATGAGTTTTTAAGCCTTTTTTAAAAGCATCCACAGTCTGAGGTGCCCTCAGGTGGTCAGGGAGAGTGTTCCACAGACTGGGAGCAGCGGAGCAGAAAGCCCGGTCCCCCATTGTTCGAAGCTTTGTCCATGAAGGAAGAAGGAGGTTAGCCTGTATGGAGCGGGGGTATCGTGTGGAAGTTTTCGGGGTGAGCAGTTCCTTGAGGTAGAGGGGGGCATTTCCATGGAGGCACTGGTGAGTTAGTAGGTAGATTTTGAATTCAATCCTGAATGGAACAGGAAGCCAGTGAAGGGTTTTGAGAGTTGGTGTGATGTGGTCATGTTTCCGCACTCTCATCAGGATCCTCGCAGCACTATTTTGTATGTACTGCAGCTTCTGGATGTTCTTGCTGGGGATCCTGACAAGAAGTGCGTTGCAGTAGTCGAGCCTGGAGGAGACAAAGGCGTGGACGAGCCTCTCGGCATCAGAGAGAGTGAGTGAGGGGCGGAGTTTCGCAATGTTCCTGAGGTGGTAGAAGGAGGTCTTGCACAGTTGTTTGATTTGAGCCTCAAAGGTCAGGTGAGGTTCCATTTTAACACCCAGATTAGTGACTGAGGATGAGAGGTAAATGTCGAGGCCGGAGAAGGTGATGCTGCTGATGGTGTACGACTGAGTCTGATGTGGGGTGCTGACTAGAATGGCTTCAGTTTTGGAGCTGTTTAGGTAACACAGAATATCCCACATTAATGGTATAGTCTTATTCCATCCATCCATTTTCTACCGCTTATTCCCTTTGGGGTTGCGGGAGGTGCTGGAGCCTATCTCAGATACAATCAGGCGAAAGGCGAGGGTACACCCTGGACAAGTCGCCACCTCGTTGCAGGGCCAACACAGATAGACAGACAACATTCACACTCACATTCACACATTAGGGCCAATTTAGTGTTGTCAATCAACCTATCCCCAGGTACGTGTCTTTGGAGGTGGGAGGAAGCCGGAGGGAACCCACGCAGTCACGGAGAGAACAAGCAAACTCCACACAGAAAGATCCCGAGCCCGGGATTGAACCCAGGACTACTCAGGACCTTCGTATTGTGAGGCACATGCACTAACCCCTATCCCCCCGTGCTGCCATAGTATCGTCTTATTAATTATAGGGATTAATCCACTTTGTGAGTCCATCTGTGTACGTAAGGTGTCTTTATTACTTAACGTGCCACACCTCCATCGGCATCGCCCATCTATGACATCATCAATGGCCGAATCTGTAGTTTTTGAATCTGTTGTTTTTTGATAACTAACAGTTTTTATTTCATTTAATTCAGGACAGTGCACGTTACTCATTTCCATCTGGAGTCACTCATACAAGTGAAACTGGGAGAAAGGTGGGTGTAGTGTCTTGCTCAAGGACACAATGGGAGTGACTACAGGTGGGACACAGATTCATACCAGGAACCTTTACATTTCTGAACGACCCCCCCAGAGGTTCGTAACCTTTTTGACCTGGAGGCCCAACTCTACCACTACAGAGGGGCCTGAGGCCCACTTAAATATCAACACTGAATTAGTAATCTTACTCTTGATTTAGATAACATTCAATTATTATATCTAACCCACTTACAGTTTAACAGGATTAACGCAAAAAATAAAAACCTAAAAATAAATATAAAATATATTGCAAAAGATGGGACTCATAAAAACGGATGAAACATACATTTGCATGAGATTACACAGTGCTAAAATAGCTCAAAATATTAATATTAATAATAATATACGTTTCTTGAATAAACTGTCAATAGAATTTAAATGCAAATGGAAATACAGCCTCCCATTATAGTATATTTGTTGCGCTTAGGAAACCTCTCCGACTTTAGCTCCAGACTTATTCTGCTTGTTTGATATTGTCATTACTGCCGCAAGTGGTGGAAAAGTATATTACCGCTATCGCCCATACGGACCACAGCTGAGAAACACATATCACTAAAATGGCCCCTGGCCCTACAGTAAAAAAAAAAAATCCTTTAAGCCACGCTGTCACACCACATTCTTGTGAAATGTTAAAATGACATCACAAGTGCAAACATTTATCCATAAAAATATGGAAAAGCTGCCTCTGGTGTGTTTGACAGGGAAGCAGCTGGACGGAAATACTGTATAAGTCAACTCTGCGAGGTAACATTATTATTACATGAATTAAAAAAAACTGCTGTAGTTGTTTGTAGTGCATTATATTGAAATTTTTTTTATAAAGTATTTCTTATTTAAAAGTTTTCTTTTTGAAAGGCATGTTACTGTTAAAATTGTGCTGTTTTGGGCGTGAAAGTACCAATTAAATTGACTTCAATTAATTTCAACGAGAGACCATGAACCAATTAAGCTTGTAAGTGGAGGTACTACTGTATATGTGTTTTTTTGTTTTTGCTTTTTGCATGTAAAACTATAATCATTCTCTATTATTTTATTTTATTTTTGTCAATGTTAGTGTCTAAAACGTATTTAATCTGATTTATTTTCTTTTGGGAAACATTCATTTATAGCAGGGGTCGGCAACCTTTATCATTTTGACCCGTTTCACAAATTAAAGAAGACAAAGGGAGCCGCAATCATTCTCGCGAATATCTGCTGGTGGTCACCCATGTAAGAGTAATAAGGGCGTGCCATGAAGCCATTGCCTTTAATGCCTTCTACAACATGTACAGACAGCTTGCCAGTCCAGTAATATGTTGTATGTGGCTTACGCAGACACACGTACACGACTGCAAGGCATACTGGGTGACACAGAGTACACTGAAAGTTGTGATATAAACAATTTTAACACTCTTACTAATATGCACCAGACTGTGAACCCACACCAAACAAGAATGACAAACACATTTCTGGAGAACATCCGCACTGTAACACATTATAAACGCCACATAACAATTACCCAGAATGCTATGCATCCATAACTCTTTCAGGCTATATTATACACCCCGCTAGCACCAAAACCCGCTCCCCCCTCCTCTTCTGTGCATCGGTTGAGGTGGGCGGGGGTGTATAATATAGTCAGGAATAGTCATGGATACAAAGGATTCTGGGTATTTGTTGTGTTGCGTTTATGTTGTGTTACTGTGAGGATGTTCTCCCGAAATGTGTTTGTCATTCTTGTTTGGTGTGGGTTCACAGTGTGGTGCATATCAGTAAGAGTGTTTAAGTTATTTATATCACAACCTTCAGTGTACTCTGTGTCACCCAGTATGCCTTGCAGTCGTGTACGTGTATCTGCGGAAGCCACATACAACATGTTACTGGACTGGCAAAATGTCTGTACATGTTGTAGACGGCGTTAAAGGCAATGGCTTCATGGCACGCCCTTATTACTGTTATATGGGTGACCACCAGCGGTTATTCGTGAGAATGGTTGCAGCTCTCATTGTCTTCTTTATTTTGTGAAACGTGTCAAAATGTAGAGGGCGCTAAAAGTAAAGCCATCACAGCACGCCCTCAATATTGTTGTCCAAGTCAAAATTGAAGACTGTTGACCCCGGGTGATGTCCAGAAGAGGCTCCGAGAACTGGAGTCCCCCCGTAACAATCGGGGGGTCGGCGATTGTGCAGCTGAGCCACATCAGAGTGGCCAAAGAGCCGCATGTGGCTCCGGAGCCGCGGGTTGCTGACCCCTGATTTATAGGATTAGGTCTAGGTCGGACCTTTTGTAGCGTTTTTTTTAAAGCAAGTGGAGGCACTAGTGTGCTGTGTATGGATAGAATGACACTAAGCTATGTGACACATGGAGGAGAAATAACAGGGAGGCAAAGGTCCTTGCATTGGGTGAACTCCTTATTGCAAGAAAAACTGCATGTGTGCACAAATTGTAGAGTAAAAAGAGTAACATAGCATTTTAGTTTCAGTGTGAAAGTTGAGGTTGTGATTTTGTCATCTGGTTGCACAATGTACGTAACTGAAGCGCCAATGACAAATAATTTCACTTCCCTTTTTTTTGGAGGCCATGTACGCAGCTGCACAGGGCTTCTTTATAGCCAGGATGATGCAATGCAGCTCTACACCACTGCAACAAGGTAATAAACAACCTCCCTCACAATAAAAAAAACTGTTGTAATGGCAGAAATTTTTCATCAAGCTCTTACTGGAGGACCTGATGAGAATGTAAAGGCGTAGTAGCGAGTATTCAAATGAGCTTTCGCTTCAGTAAATTGCATTTGTCATGTGATTGGTGAGCAGAGTGCAAGCCCTCACACTATCTCTCTGCATGAAGGCTGAGCGTGCAAAGCACTGCTGAGTTGTTGCATGCTTCTCAAGAGTGCTGTGACAGGGCAAAAGCACCGAGTGGAAATAATGAGTGACATATCAGCCATGCTACCCAAAGAGCTTTCAGAAAAAAAACACCCTCTCCCCCGCCCCACTGTCTGCCATTTTGAAGGTCAAATGAGAAACAAGAGAAGGCAGTGCAGCCGCTCCACCTCCAGCACAACACCACCTTCGACTGACTGGTTCAAACAGGCCCTGGGAGGAGGAGGGAGGACGGCGCAGGGGAGGGGCCCACTGAGCATGCCCAGTGATGAGGAATGCTGTGTGATGGCAACACGGGCTCTCCCATCTGCTGATGCATTGTACAATGCTCGCCCCGGGCCCTTTTCCATCCAGTCTAGAGAGCAGCTAGATCTATTTACCATGAGATGAACACAAAGTCAGTTGCTGACGCACACACATACGTGCACACACACATTGTGCCCTGTGTAGCTCTCCGCTACAGCATGGCCGCCACGGACAGACACGCACAGGAATTTACTCATGCATGCAAAAAAATAGTAAAGGCGCAGGTTGAATGAAAGGGCTGATACATTATTCAGGGAGAATCCCTTTCCACTCCATCTCAGGGTTACAATGCGGATTATTCTGCCCTGCTTGCACGCCATGCCTTTATATAAACGTAGGCTACGTTCACGCCGCATTCTGATAAAAGAGGAATGTGTTTCCTTTTGAAAAGTTTTAACAACTAAGGAAAACTTACAAAAAATGACAGAAAACACTATTATATGTAGGGCAGGCCAGTAGTTGGCGGTGTCATTGCAAAAAAACATACCGGTACTTTTTTTTTTTTAAAGGGGAACATTATCACCAGACCTATGCAAGCGTCAATATATACCTTGATGTTGCAGAAAGAAGACCATATGTTTTTTTAACCGATTTCCGAACTCTAAAAGGGTAAATTTGGCGATCTAAATGCCTTTCAATTGTTCGCTGTCGGAGCGATGACCTTTCACCAGTGACGTTACAATGGGAAGCAATCCACCATTTTCTCAAACATATTACACAAATCAGCTCTGTTATTTTGCATTTTTTTGACTGTTTTCTGTACCTTGGAGACATCATGCCTCGTCGGTGTGTTGTCGGAGGGTGTAACAACACGATCAGGGACGTGTTCAAGTTGTCTTACGTGGAGTGTGCATTGATTAGCACGGCATGCTAATCGATGCTTACAAGGCAGAAATGTCAAGAATGTGTGGATATCCTGCTACACTCAAAGCAGATGCATTTCCAACGATAAAGTCAATGAAATCCCAAAGGTGAGTTTTGTTGATGTTATTGACTTATGTGCTAATCAGACATATTTGGTCACGGCATGACTGCCAGTTAATTGATGCTAACATGCTATTTAGGCTAGCTGTATGTACATTTTTAGCTATATTTGCATCCAGCTTTTCCCTCCACCCACATTTCATGCCAAACAAACACTTACCAATCGACGGATTTAAGTTGGTCCAGTGGTCAAAAGATGCAATCGTTGGTTAGAAGGCGATCGCCGAATAGCTTCAATAGCTATTCGCTCAATAGCTTCAGTTTCTTCTTCAATTTTGTTTTCGCTACCTGCCTCCACACTCCAACCATCCGTTTCAATACATGCGTAATCTGTTGAATCGCTTAAGCCGCTGAAATCCAACTCTGAATCCGAGCTAATGTCGCTATATTTTGCTGTTCTATCCGCCATGTTAGTTTGTATTGGTATCACTATGTGACGTCACAGGAAAATGGACGGGTGGATTTAAAGATAGCGAAAATCAGGCACTTTAAAGCCTTTTTTGGGGATATCCAATGATGGATAAAATTTTGATAAAAACTTTGAAAAATAAAATAAGCCACTGGGAACTGATTTTTTATTGGTTTTAACCCTTCTGAAATTGTGATAATGTTCCCCTTTAAAAACCTTACCAAGTAACTTATCCTGAATAATATGCACTAAGATCAGATATGCTTCCTAAAATAAGCAGAACATTTGGTCAAGGGAACAAGATAATTTGACAATTTACTTGTTTCAAGTATTTTTTTTAAGTTCTACAGCTCGGACTTACTATTACTTGAGATAAGGAAACTGGTCCACCATAAAACAAAAGTCAAAAAAGTACACTTGGCCATGATTTTAGGGATTCAATCTTGCTTAAACAGACATTATATATATATATATATATATATATATATATATATATATATATATATATATATATATATATATATATATATATATATATATGCATATAAAATTGTCTTTTATAAGTAAGTAAAAAAACAAAGACTCCTAATTAGTCTACTGACGTATGCAGTAACATATTGTATCATTCATCATTCTATTATTTTTTTAACATTAAGGACAAGTGGTTGAAAATGAATTATCAATCCACTTATTCATTTACTGTTAATATCTGCTTACTTTGTTTTTTAACATGTTTTATCTACACTTCTGTTAAAATGTAAAAATCTAGCTCAGCTTTTCTCCGGTAAGAACTGACTTTTTAACCATTATTTTCTCACCGAAACCTGCTGGTTGACATTTGCTAGGGATCCATGTTGGCTTGTTCGCGCTCTGATCCATTGGAAAGTTTCACCTCCAGGAATTTTAAACAAGGAATCACCGTGTGTTTGTGTGGCTAAAGGCTAAAGCTTCCCATCTCCATCTTTCTACTTTGACATCTCCAATATTAATTGAACAAATTGCAAAAGATTCAGCAACACAGATCTTCAAAATACTGTGTAATTATGTGATTAAAGCAGACGACTTTCAGCTGTGTGTGTGTGCAGCGCTCATATTCCTAATAGCCCGTGACGTCTTGCGTACACGTCATCATTACACGACGTTTCAAGACAAAACTCCCGGGAAATTTAAAATTGTAATTTAGTAAACTAAAAATGCCGTATTGGCATGTGTTGCAATGTTAATATTTCATCATTGATGTATAAACTATCAGACTGCGTGGTCGGTAGTAGTGGGTTTCAGTAGGCCTTTAATAACGTCTTTCGGTGTGAAATAGCGCTTTAAAGCACTTTATAAATGCAAATATTGTTGATATTAAGATTGCAGTGGTAATGGCCACAGTACGAAACGTGTAGTTGTGCATCCTCATACGTTGCAACGGCAGAGAAAGGAGGGCTCCACCAATGAGAAAACAGCCCCATCAGTTTTAATGGTCTCTTGTAAACAACCCTGATGTCTTCCTCTCGTTTGGCTGTTAACATCACACATGCTGAGGGGCTTCTACCCTCATAGTGGGGGGGTTCAGGGTTCTTTGGGGCTGAAATGCCACAGCCCAGCAAAACAATTTCAGTAGAATGTTGTCATCTGTCTCCAGTTTAGTAGAACACAAAGGATGGCCATGGTGGAGGTGGTGGTGTGGGGGGCAGGGGGGGTGCACTCTCTCCATCACACATGCAAAGTGAGACCACATGTGCGTGTTTCGCCTTCTAATGCATAATTGAAGGGGCCTGCTTTGTGTAGCGGCTGCAGACGCTGACGAGGCACACAGGGTGACACTTTTAACTTGGGCGACAAAACGCCGTCCGGCTGTTTGATGTAAAACTGATCAATGGGTCGGCCGGAGTAAAAATCGCAGGCGGATGCGCGAGTGATCCAAAATGCTAATTCCCAAAGAGCGGTGACGGAAATAAAGGTGCCCTCTTGCGTTGTATGAATAATTGAGGTGTTACGAGTGTGTATGGGAAAAAGTCTAATGTGTTCTTTTATTTGCAAAGTCACGTCTCTGCACGCTCTGATATGATAATGAATCTCCCCTCCAGTAATTGAGCTGTGCTTTAGAAAATCAGGCCAGGCCTAATGGCGTATTGTCTCTCTCTAGATGGAAAAGACACCAAGATGGGGATGACACCAATAAGGAGTGTGTTGGCCCTTTTAGTCACAGGAGTTGTCCTTCACTCTTGCATATGACCAATGTATGATCCTGTAACTACCGTATTTTTCGGAATATAAGTCACAGTTTTTTTCATAGTTTGGCAAAGGGTTGCGACGTATACTCCGGAGCGACTTATGTGTGAAATTATTAACATATTACCGTAAAATATCAAATATTATTTATCTCATTCACGTATGAGACTAGCCGGATGTCAGCAATCGTCACACACACACGTCAACCAATGACAATTCGGCGGAGGCGGGTCATGGCAGAAATGCATTGTGGGAAAAGAAGATGCTCCAGCAATCGTCACACACATGTCAACCAATGAAAATTCGGCGGAGACGGGTCATGGCAGAAGTGCATTGTGGGAAACAAGACACTACCTGCTATGGTACATTAGCGGTAACTTATAAAAACAAAGGGCTGAACAAAAATGACATCTCCGTGAATAGGAGCTTTAAGGCAGTCCTGCTCAGCCTGTGGGAGCAGTGGATGATGGAAGGAGAGCACAGCTTCACGGCAAGCGGGAGAATGCGCCATGCAACTTTTCTGGATGTCATCGGATGGATCGACAAAGCATGGGCTTCAGTGACAACCGAAACCATCCTGTCCGGATTCAGAAAGGCTGGAATAATTGGAACTGCACCTGACAATGACTCTGACGTAAGCGACGTACCGACAGAAGAGGAAGCGGCGCATTGTCTTCCTTTGGAGTTGGCAGAATTGTTTAGAAGCGACACTGAAAACTAATATTTCATGGGCTTTAGCGATCAGGAGTGACAGATTGTTTGGTAAATGTATAGCATGTTCTATATGTTATAGTTATTTGAATGACTCTTACCATAATATGTTACGTTAACATACCAGGCACCTTCTCAGTTGGTTATTTATGTGTCATATAACAGCCTGTTGCTCACTATTCTTTATTTATTTTAAATTGCCTTTCAAATGTTGGTTCTTGTTGGATTTTATCTAATAAATTTCCCCCAAAAATGCGACTTATACTCCAGTGCGACATATATATGTTTTTTTCCTTCTCTTTTCTGCATTTTCGGCAGGTGCGACTTATACTCCGGTGCGACTTATACTCCGAAAAATACGGTACTTGCTATCGGATTGATAGGCAAATTTGTGGTATCATCCAAAACTAATGTAAAGTATCAAACAACAGAAGAATAAATGATAATTACATTTCAACAGAAGTAGAAAGTAAGCAGATAAACAGTAAATGAACAAGTAGGTGAATAATTAATTTTCTACCAAAGTCATTAATAATGTTGACAAAATAATAGAATGATAAATGACACAATATGTTACTGCATACGTCAGCAGCTAAATTAGGAGCCTTTGTATGTTTACTTACTCATAAAAGACAATTTGTCTTGTATGTTCACTATTTACTTGCAATAAGAAATATATGTTAATGTACCCTAGGATCCATCCATCCATCCATTTTCAACCGCTTATTCCCTTTAGGGATGCGGGGGGCGCTGGCGCCTATCTCAGCTACAATCAGGCGGAAGGCGGCGTACACCCTGGACAAGTCACCACCTTATCGCAGGGCCAACACAGATAGACGGACTACATTCGCACTCACATTCACACACTAGGGCCAATTTAGTGTTGCCAATCATCAATCCATCCTCTTTCTACCGCTTATTCCCTTTGGGGTGGCGGGGGGCGCTGGCGCCTATCTCAGGTACAATCTGGCGGAAGGCGGTGTACACCCTGGACAAGTCACCCCCTCATCGCAGGGCCAACACAGATAGACAGACAACATTCACACTCACATTCACACACTAGGGCCAATTTAGTGTTGCCAATCAACCAATCCATTTGTTGTTAAAATAAAGCTAAAAATACAATTTTTTGTGGTCCCGTTTATTTAGAAAATATTGAAAAGTACAGAAAAGTATCAAAATAATTTTAGTACCGGTACCAAAATATTGGTATCGGGACAACACTAGTACTTGCTTATGTGTATTTGTTAAGTTAAAGTTAAAGTACCAATGATTGTCACACACACACTAGGTGTGGTGAAATTTGTCCTCTGCATTTGACCCATCCCCTTGATCACCCCCTGGGAAGTGAGGGGAGCAGTGGGCAGCAGCGGTGCCGCGCCCGGGAATCATTTTTGGTGATTTAACCCCCAATTCCAACCCTTGATACTGAGTGCCAAGCAGGGAGGCAATGGGTCCCATTTTTTTATAGTCTTTGGTATGACTTGGCCGGGATTTGAACTCACAACCTACCGATCTCAGGGCGGACACTCCAACCACTAGGCCACTGAGTAGGGATCTGCAGAAGTCCCGAAAGTTTGAAATCAAACCGTGGAGGCAATGCAGAGATATTTATAAAACAAGTCTGACGTCAGCAGATTATCCATATATAGTAGAAATTTACCATGAGTCAGCCAAATTAAAATGATGTCGACAACGAAGGAAAATGCTGTTGTTTGCCTTCCCCAGCTCAGGTGACTACACTAACTTTTTAAAGTGCCTTACTTTTATGATTCGTGGCAATTCACCTTCATCCGCGAAGAAGTGGCTTGGAGCGTGCAAAGCTCAGTACTACTTCAACCCTGGACATTTTAGTCACAGGAGTTGTCCTTCAGTGCTGTGACCGTCGTATCTTTGACCCTAAAACCACCACAGCTCCTCTCGGCTTCCTGCCCGAGGGTTTCTAAATCAAGAGGCGCGTGCTCACCACCAACTCCCCGTGACCTCCATGTGCTACACGCAAATGTTGCAGCCTGTGCACCATCCAGCCTCGGATACATTTTTAACGGTTCCGCTTTCAAATAACGAGAGACAGACAGCTGCAGTTCAAAGGCGAGCAACAGCTGTGCCCCATTGTCTGACACCCAGCCCGCTGACATTTGAAGCTTGGCTGCCTTTAAACGCGTCTATTCTTTCTCTTGCCTTCCCTCTTATTTGCTCCCGCCATACTTCCCCCGCTTTGTCGTCCGCCGCCAGGCGCTCGCTCGCCATTCCTCTGATGTTTTGGCCGTGGTCGAGGTCTGCCTGGAAACCGCAGTGTCTTAAATTGCAGGGGGGGGGAGCGAGCGTAGAATATGCTCCTTATTTGACGCCCACAGGAGGCGGACACTCAATCCGGTGTCTTTAGTGTCTAAAAGGGTGCCGGAGATAAACTTGGCAAGCTATGTCTTGCATTCACCCCCCCACCCCCCCACGCTGCCATTTCCCCCAGCATGTGTGTCTTCTAAGCCCTTCGTTTCCCAGAAAGGAGTCCAGGATTTGTGAGCGGCCGCAGGCAACATCTCCAGAGAAGGATGAGTGTTTCCTGCAAACAGTTGGGAGGGGTGGGAGGCGTTGTGTGCGTGGGAGGACAGCTCCCATAGAAACACTATCCAGTAACACTTGAAGAGCGTCATCAGGAGGGAGGCGTGTTGCGTGTTTGTGTATTTTTTTTTTTATCTCCTGAGAAAAAACCCCAGAGGCCTTCGGGTCGTGATTGACAGTTACCTCTGTCGACGGCTATCCCGCCAGGACAGAGCTGCTTGGCGACAGCTGCCGCCTCCATCTCAACCCCCGAAGCCGTTGCTAACTTTAGGATCGCTAAATATGTCCAAACCTGTCAACTTAAGCGAGCCGCCTTTAGGAACGCGCTTCTTCGCCGCCTGATAATCCCGCTGATGTGCGTTCAGAGCGAGAGAAGCCTTCGTCACGACTCCCCTTCCTTGTCCTCCTCGCCGCTGGGTGCGGACGTGAGGAGGAAGAATGACAAGATGGGGACTTGTGCAAGCGCTCAGGGCGAGGCTTGGAAGGCGAGAGGATCGAAAGTGCTGATACACCAAAAAGAGGGAGGTGGCGTTAGTTGGATGCACACCAAGGAGCTGTTTATACACAAGTGTTAAACCAACTTTTTGTTACCTGATGATACCTGCTCATGTGTATCTGGGATTTGTAGACGGCCCGAAAGTTTGAAATCAAACCGTGGGGGCATTGCAGAGATATTAATAAAACAATCTTGCATACTGCTTCCTTCAAACGGTGCGTTTGAAATTTTATTCCAAGTCTAACGTCAGCGGATTATCCATATATGGTAGACATTTACCATGAGTCGAGATGCTACCTCAGCAGAAGCATTTAAGTCTCACCTTAAAACTCATTTGTATACTCTAGACCAGTGGTCCCCAACCATCGGGCCGCGGCCCGGTAGCAGGCCGTGGCCCGATTGGTACCGGGCCGCAGAATAATTTTTTATTCGTTTTTATTAAAAAAAAAAAAAAGTTTAATTTTTTTATTAAATGAACATAAAAAACACAATATACACTTACAATTAGTGCACCAACCACAAAAATCTCCCTTTTTCATGACAAAAACGTCCCTTTTTCACGACAAATAAATAAAAAAAATAATAAAGAATAAAAAAAAAAAATTAAAAAAAAAGGATTCCCCCCCTCCCCCGGTCCGCGGATACAAAAAGGTTGGGGACCACTGCTCTAGACCAGTGGTCCCCAACCTTTTTGTATCCGCTTAATAATTTGTCCCGCGGCCCAGGTGTGGGAGGGGGATGCTTTTTTTTTTTTTTTTTTTTTTTGTCATGAAAAAGTGACGTTTTTGTCATGAAAATGGGAGGTTTTTGTGGTTGGTGCACTAATTGTAAGTGTATATTGTGTTTTTTATGTTGATTTAATTAAAAAAAAAAAACTCTTTTTTTTTTTTTTTTTAATAGAAATTAATAAAAATTGTTCTGCAGCCCGGTATCAACCACCGCGGCCCGGTGGTTGGGGACCACTGCTCCAGACCAGTGGTGTCAAACTCAAATACAGAGTGGGCCAAAATTTTTAACTGAACATAACCGCGGGCCAAAGTTGAACAAATTAACCTTTTAATAGGGACCCAAACAGGTTTTGCATTGAATATTGAACAATCAAGGCTTATATAACTTTATAGTGACATGCAAAATCGACTTTCAAATAATAATAAGAATAATAAAAAAATATCAATCATTATTGCTCAGTTTGCTACACTGATTTGCTTTAACACTGAATATGGAAAAAGCAACGCTTATATAACTTAATAGTGCAAAATCAACTTTCAAAAAACAAACGGAAAAACATCAATGGCATTGTGGAGAGGCGGAGCAGACGGTCCGACAGCGGGGCAGGGCACGCTGGAGTCCTGCCCAAATGGCGGCAAGGAAGCGGAGAATGCGGCGGAGCGGAGAGGCGGGGCGTGCTGGGAGCGACGCCGCAATCTGATTCAGGTGCGTGGATCACGCACCTGAATCAGATTGACTTATCTCCTCACAGTGTATAAAAGGGGAGAAGGAGGAGAGAACGAGGAAGGAGGAAGAGAACCCGCAGCAGCGATCAAAGAGCAACAAAAGGCAGACAAGGACGACGACGGCAGCTGAAAAGCAGACCGGGAACAAGCAGTGGAGGAAGGAGCTGAAAAGCGATCCGAACTGCAGCCAAGCTTTATTGCGTAGAAGCCGCATATATTATGTGACGCTGTTTGTATGGAGGAAAAGCGGACGTGATGACAGGTTGTAGAGGGCGCTAAAGGCAGTGCCTTTAAGGCACGCCCCCAATATTGTTGTCCGGGTGGAAATCGGGAAAATGTTTTTCGGGAGTCTCCGCAAGTATCAGTATTAGCGGTGAATGCGGTGTTGCAGCGACACCGCCACAGTACAATACCGGCGGGCCAGCTCTAATGTTAATTTATTATTGCCTCAAGGGCCAAATGAAATTACACGGCGGGCCAAATTTGGCTCGCGGGCCAGAGTTTGACACCCATGCTCTAGACTTTAAATAGACTCCATTTTTAGACCAGTTGATCTGCCGTTTATTTTCTTTTTCTCCTCTGTCCCACTGGAGGGGGTCTGGTCCGGTGGCAATGGATGAGGTGCTGGCTGTCCTGAGTCAGGACCCAGGATGGAGCGCTCGTCCAGAGCCGGGACCCAAGATGGACCGCTAGCTGGGACGTCTTGGTGGCATTGTGGTGACGAGTTGTTCTCTCGTGGATGCAGCGAAGATGGACACAGCGTGAGGTAGGAACAATAATTTATTTATACTAACTAAAACAGACTAAGAACCAAAAACACTTGCTCGAAGGCACTAACAAACAAAACAGAAAGCGCTAGCATGAGCTAGGGACAAACAACTGAAATAGCATGGAAGCTAATGTGCACGAAGGTAGTTACCACAAGGCTGGAAAGAGCGACGTCAACTGTAGCGTGAAGCAAACAAGAGCCCAAGAATGAATGTCCAACAAATGCCGTCTTAAATAAGGAGATAAATCCGGAGGCAGGTGTGCGTGATTAAACGGAAGGCAGGTGACACAAGTGCGTTGCTAGGACAACAGACACAAACCAGGAAGTGCCACAAAGAACTGAGGAAGACAAATACAAGACAGAGTGTGATAACAAACTAAACCAAAACAAGAATATGCCATGATCCAAGACGTGGATCATGACACTCGCCTGTGTATCGGCTGGGACGTCTCTGCGCTGCTGATCCGCCTCCACTTGGGATGGTTTCCTGCTGGCTCCACTGTGGACGGGACTCTCTCTGCTGTGTTGGATCCACTTTGGATTGGACCCTCACGGTTGTGTTGGATCCACTATGGATTGAACTTTCATAGTATCATGTTAGACCCGCTCGACATCCATTGCTTTTGGTTCCCGTAGAGGGGGGGTTCTTGCCCACAAATGCGGTCCTTTCCAAGGTTTCGCATAGTCATCATTGTCACCGACGTCCCACTGGGTGTGAGTTTTTCTTTCCCTTATGTGGGCTCTACCAAGGATGTCGTTGTGGTTTGTGCAGCCCTTTGAGACACTAGTGATTTAGGGCTATATAAATAATCATTGATTGAATGATTGATGAGTCAGCCGAATTAAACTGATGTCGACAATGAAACCCAATGAAGGAAAATGCTGTTGATGGTGTTGGCCCCTCGCTTCCGAATGTCCAGAGCCTCCTGCATCCATCTCTTGTATTTGTTTCTCCTGAAGTGACTTTTCCTTGGCTGCCATGTTGTTGTGTAGTCGCTTCATGTCGTTGTGTTTCGGAAGTCGGCAAGTCACCCCCTAATTAGCTCCACTGTCATTTTGGTTGTGTCCCTCGCGTCCTTTGTGGCCAAAAGTTTTTATTGGGTTGTGTCTGTCTATCTGTGTTGGCCCCGCGACCCCGAAAGGGAATAAGCGGTAGAAAATGGATGGATGGATGGATGTGTCGTTTGTCTTTGTTGTGGCTTTTGCAATTGTGCTGTAGCTGAAAGTTGTTGTATAGTGTATTGTAATTAATAATATTGTCTTGTGGAGTTTACATTTGTTATGACCACCACAGATATCTGACTTTTCTCTTTTTAAGAGGCCAAAGACGGGCGGGCAAACTTAACGTTTAGCGTCCTCCTCATTAAAAGTGCTAAACTTTGCATTTAGTCTGCCGTTCCTAAATCCAAAGTCTGGTATCGACAAAATTGATCGATTCCCTTTTAAAACGTTCTTGGACCGATGCTTATCTTTCGGAAGGCAAATTTTCCGAGCACAGATCGATGTCGTTGAATCTAAGGAATATAAATTGATATATTGTTGTTCTGGAAGGAGAGCCAAGAATGTCGCTGGGGTTTGGGCAGCCCTTCCAGGCATTTGTGATTAAAGGCTATATAAATAAACTTTGATTGATTGATTGATTGATATACTGATTAATCTTTACACGCCTACATTAAATTAAAAACACTAACACAATCATTCAGTCAGCCATTTAGCGCGACAAAGACAACACACAACAAAATGCACACAATGCAGCCCCAAAACCCAAATACGATCGAAACAGAAAAAAAAAAACAGATGCCTGCCGGAAAGGAAATCCACCACAACCAAGGGGCATCAAAAGGCCGGACCATGGCGCACCAAAGTAGATGACTTCAGCGGTTTCAGCACGTAGGAAGAGAGAAAGGAGGAAGACTGCACAAAGTTACTCCTCCGGCAGGCTAATATATGCCATGGTTCAGGCACCGTCTTTTGTTAAGTGTCAATCAATCAATCAAAGTTTACCCTAATAGCCCTTCATCACAAGTGTATCAAGCCACAACGACATCCTCGGCTCAGATCCCACATAAGGGCAAGAAAAAAACTCAACCCAATGGGCCAAATTTTTTAAAGGGGAACATTATCATAATTTCTGAAAGGTTAAAACCAATAAAAATCAGTTCCCAGTGGCTTGTTTTGTTTTTCGAAGTTTTTTTCAAAATTTTACCCATCACGTAATATCCCGAAAAATGGTTTCAAAGTGCCTGATTTTAACCGTCGTTATATCCACCCGTCCATTGTTTTGTGACGTCACTGCGTGAAGCCACCAGAAACAAACATGGCAGATAGCACAGAAAGGTATAGAGATATTAGCTCGGATTCAGAGTCGGATTTCAGCGCCTTAAGCGATTCAACAGATTACGCATGTATTGAAACGGATGGTTGGAGTGTGGAGGCAGATAGCGAAAACAAAATTGAAGAAGAAACTGAAGCTATTGAGCCATATCACGACAGACAGCGGCCCGGGAGGAAGCGAGGACGAATTCGGCGATCGCCTTCTAACCAACGGTTGGTATGTGTTTGTTTGGCATTAAATGTGGGTGGAGGGAAAGGCTGGATGCAAATTTAGCTACAAATGAGGCATAGTGATGAAATATGTACATACAGCTAGCCTAAATAGCATGTTAGCATCGATTAGCTTGCAGTCATGCCGTGACTAAATATGTCTGATTAGCACACTCCATATAAGTCAATAACATCAACAAAACTCACCTTTGTGCATTCATGCACAACGTTATAAGTTTGGTGGACAAAATGAGACAGAAAAAGAAGTGGCATACATCACGTCTTAGCCAACATATCCAGGGTGTTTACCTCGCTCGCCTGCGGGAAGAGACTGCCGTCGTCCCTGAATAGCTCACGCACGCCGGCAGATTCAGTGGTGGTCTATTTTCCAATATTGCAGATTTTGTTGACTTTATCGTTGGAAATGCATCTGCTTTGAGTTTCGCAGGATATCCACACATTCTTGCCATCTCTGTCGTAGCATAGCTGTCGTCAGTACAGTGTGCGGAACAAATGAGGGACTTTCACATCTTTTGGCCACTGGTTCAACTTGAATCCATCCCTGATCGTGTTGTTACACCCTCCGACAACACACCGACGAGGCATGATGTCTCCAAAGTACGGGGAAACAGTCGAAAAAACGGAAAATTACAGAGCTGATTTGACTTGGAGCATGTAATAAGATTGAGAAAATGGCGGATCGCTTCATGTTGTGACGTCACGGGTGAAAGGTCATCGCTCCGACAGGCTATCAAATGAAAGGCGTTTCAATCGCCAAATTCACCCTTTTAGAGTTCGGAAATAGGTTAAAAAAACATATGTTCTTTTTTCTGCAACATCAAGGTATATATTGACGCTTACATAGGTCTGGTGATAATGTTCCTCTTTAAATAAGTTGCACAAGTTTTCAGTAATTTCTGCAGGTCTGTGTGAACAGTGGCAACGTTTTAGAAAAAAAAGTTATTTAATGTTTTACTTTACGTGACAACAGCGTTACGTAGCCTGAAAATGCAACCATTAACAACAGTTTTGAAGAATTTATCATTCATAATTGTGTATTTATTGTTTTTCAGTAAATTCTAAAATCTACTACAGTATATTGCACCCCATCACAATATTAAACACACACTTCTAGATAGATGACAATCATTAGGTAGATTTACTCATATGAGGGGAAACTACTCAGTTTACAAAAAGAGAAGAAAACTAAATCTGTGACAAAACCCTAAACAATAAAATTATGATATTTGGCCTTTGTCGTCTTGAAAGGCATATTACAGTTTTGTAATTTTGGGAGTCATTAGTTAATAGTGTTGATGTGTCTACTCTAGTATTCATTTTAGAACGGTACACATGCCTGCAGCGAGGTGGCAGGCAGGAGCGCTTATTCGAATCCACAGGCTCCTCATCTACACAGTAGAAGTAGTACTCTGCCGATCAGACCTCGTTTAATACATTTGACCAGTAGAGGGCGACAATGCTACACCTTAGTTTTAATTGTGATAAGTCACATACAGTGTGTGCAATGTTTGGTGTGTGAACGTTGTGTAATTTCTAAATGTGTAAACAATTGTAGTTTATTGTGTGAATATATTAACACTAAACCTTCTATTTTTTTAATGTAAGATAAACGATAGACATTATATTTCCGTTATGTTTGTTTATGTTTACATTTTCAGTATCCACGGTGGCACAGGGATACAATACAAAGGTCCTGAGTTCAATTGCGAGCTCCGGATCTTTCTTTGTGGAGGTTGCATGTTCTCCCCTTGACTGTGTGGGTTCCCTCAGAGTACTCTGTCTTCCTCCTACCTCTAAAAACATGCACCTGGGGATAGGTTGATTGGCAACACTAAAAGTCCCTAGTGTGTGAATGTGAGTTTTAATGTTGTCTGTGTGTGTTGGCCCTGAGATGTGGACGGCGTGGCGAAGTTGATAGAGTGGCTGTGCCAGTAATCTGAGGGTTACTGGTTCAATCCCCACCTTCAACCATCGTAGTCACGTCCGTTGTGTCCTTGGGCAAGACACTTCACCCTTGCTCCCGATGGGACCTGGTGAGCGCCTTGCATGGCAGCTCCCGCCGTCAGCGTGTGAATGTGTGTGTGAGTAGGCGAATGTAGAAATACTGTCAAAGCGCTTTGGGCTCCTTAAAAAGGGGTAGAAAAGCACTATACAAGTACAACCCATTTACCATTTACCATTCTGCCCAAATGTAGCTGAGATAGGCTCCAACAACCCCTGTGACACCTGAAAGGGACAAGCGGTAGAAAATGGATGGATGGATTTTAGAATGGTACACAAGCCTGCGGCGAGGTGGCAGCAGCACTTATTCGAATCCACAGGCTCCTCATCTACGCAGTAGAAGTAGTAAGTACACAGGAACTCATGTGTACAGAGCTAACGGAGGTGAAGAGATGGAAAACAAGTGATGATAACCAGAATAAAAAGACCAAAAAGTACGACAAAGCATACAAAGCCTCTGGGAAATACCTTTGTGTGTTTTATGCCAAAAAACTCTCACCTCACTTTTGTCACTGATTAAAAATTAAGTTAGGAAAATAAACATGCAATATTAGTATAGGTTTTTGCAGGTTGTATCATATCTAATTACAACCATCTACAGTGATAATAAGGTGATTATCGTATTTCCTTGAATTGCCGCAGGGCATATAGTATGCGCCTGCCTTGAATTACTGCCGGGTCACACTCGCTTCCCAAAATAATTAGCGCATGCTTAGTATTACCGCCTGATTAAACTTGTGACATCACGAGTGACACTTCCCCTGTCATCATTTTCAAAATGGACGAGGCTGATTTCAATACCGGTAATTTGAAATCGCATAAAGGGAAGAAGATTAAGAGCTATTCAGTAGGACTTAAGGTCCAAGCTTACATCACACTCAAATTTTTACTGCATACCTTTGGTAAGTGCCGGAGTGAAAAGAGGTTTTAAAATAATTAGCGCATGCTCACTTTTACCGCATGCCTTTGGTAAGCGTAGGAGTGAGAAGAGGATTTAAATTAATTAGCGCCCCGGTGGAAATTCAAGGAAATATGGTATATAAAGATTGTGGCTATACAGATAAATACATATCAAGTTCTCCATAGTAGTTCAATTCAGGGTGGATCCTGGCAAAATTCAGCACTCCAGTGGGATCATGACAGAAAATTGTGAAACACTGATACAAACGACGATAACGTTGACAACAAGATGGCCTGTCTATAAACAAAACACGTTGCTTGCTGGTTGTTACATAATTGTACTCCTAAGCCAACAGAAATCAGACGTTAGCGAGGACATGGCCTGAACTCAATGAGCGCTGAAGGGTCGGATAGCCTACAGCGAAGGTGGGTGTTGGGGGGTCGAGCGGGGGGGTGATCTATTCCAGTAGAGAGAAAGGTCACAGTGTAAACTGATAAAGGCGGGAGGCAGAGCTTCAGGCCAGCTAGTCAGCTGACGCCTGCAGCTGTGTTTGGAACATCAATATGAGCCTTGTTCAGCCTCTACACCCCCTCTTTCCCTCACACTCACTCGGCATCCCCTCTCCCCCGCCGGCCCCTCCTCTCCTCTCACACGCTTTTCTTTTTATCCGCCTCTGATTTATGAAAGTAGGGCATGTGCCCATAACTGCTGCATCAAGGCACATGGCTGAGCCTCCAGAGGCCCTAAAGCTCTGTTTACATCAGCCCAGACAACTGCAGCGCCTTGCACAATCGCCACAGGCAAGCAGAATTATATAAAGCTCGGGCCCACATTGGCTCCATATCTTTTGTTTTTCTGCCCCCCCCCCCACCTGTAATTCCTGCACAATCTGGACGGACGGCGCGTGTTCCTGGGTTTGGCATGCAACTTTTACGCAATCCAAAGCGCCAGGTGTCGCATGTCTCAGTTCCCAGGCTGTTCTTTTGTGTGGATCGGAGAAGAAGGTAAAGGTTGCAGGAAATTCAATTGTTTTGTGGATTTTTTTTCATTTTGGGAGGGGTGGTGTTGTCCACTATGTTGCACAGCCACACACTGGGTTCCAGGCGGCTTTGTGTCGGGCTTTATTATGTAGGAGTACTGGAGCATGAGGATCAGATAACAAACGCTGTGACTTGTTTGGGGATGACAATTAGTCCCACATGGAGCAGCTACGCACGTCATGGCCAGTTTCCATGGCAACACATCAGAGCTGGTGCGAGACAGAAATGTGTTGATAATCAGCACCGTTTGAAACAATACTGCTGTGACATAATCCTATTTTCAGTATGGTGCATCAGGGTGAACATATCATTTCTTGATGTGACTCACGGGGTGCAAGCTGTCCTTGAAAAGAATCTGAACATTAAAACATGACCAGCTGCTAAAAATACACACCAGTCAAACTTAATAGATGCAAGCCACATTTCCAACATAAACCATAAAAAAATAAATAAAAAAAACCTTGGGAATGTTCACTGAACCTTCCCTGTTCATGTGCTAAAGCAGTGCTGACTCAACACAGGGCCACCGGGTGCAGCTGCATGCCTGAGCCTCCAGGACTGGGGAGAGGGGGGGGGCTTCTGTTCACAATATTTCTCTTGCCTGCTCATGAATCATGGCAGGCACCATGCCCTGGCTGTGGTCATGGTGCGGTCAATACGGCCGCACGATCACGACTCTCATGTTTCAATTCAAGGTCAATAAGAATTACATTCTCCGCCTTGCAAACAACCAAGAAGTATTTGTCTGACAAAACATCCTCGTCAGGAAACATTAACAAATTGAACTCCCCCGGGTCGTCGTGCCTTATTTTGAGTTTGTTGGTGTTTTCCTGTGTTTAGTGCTTTAGTTATTGTCTTGCGCTTTTATTTTGGAGGCTCTTCCTGTTTTCCTGTAGCAGTTTCATGTCTTCCTTTGAGCGCCATTCCGCGCACCTGGTTCGTGTTAGCAAGCAAGGCTATTTACGTTGTTACTATACTTGTTTGTGTGGACATTGTTGATTGTCATGTCATGTACGGATGTACTTTGTGGACGTTGTAAGTTTTTGCTGTCGTCCAGCATTCTGTTCACATTGTAGCCAGTTTAGTTTTACTTCCGTTTTGCATAGACATTGCCTTTTCCGTACCCTTTTGTTAATTTTTGATTTAAGCATCGCATACCTTTTTTAACCTTGACACTGCCTCCCGCTGTGGTCTGCATATTGGGTACACAGCAAACCATCCTCGTCTCACCAAACACATTCTGACTTTTATAAAGCAATTAACTACCTGCTGCCACCTAGTGACATGGAGTATTACGTGGTTACCCTGTCAAGTTTTACACAGCACAGACAGTAAGCAACGGCACATTATTTGCAGATTATAATTATTGATTTTCAAAAAATATTTTTGGGAGGAATTAGGGGAAGTTACATCATTTCCCACGGCACACCAGACTATATCTCACGTGTTCCGCGGCACAGTGGTTGAAAAACACTGGGGTAGATTACTAACTTTACTTGGAAGGCCACCTTTCCATCGCCAGACTCGATATGGTGTGACGCCATCTACAGACCTGCAGCCTGTTTCTCCACATAGACCGTGTGAATGAAGGAATGTAAAACTGTTATTTTGATGACTTAATTGCATGTTTTTGTCGCCCTGGTCCATGATTACTTCAAAACTGATATGGTTAACAAAAATTTCACTTTCCTCCTTTTCCATGTCTTCTTTCATAGACACCACAGCCTGTGTTTCCTCATGCTCTTTCAGCGTTTCCTTAATCATCTTGAGTAAAACATCAGTAGAAGAGGACGCACAATAAAATACTCGTAGGATAAAATACTAGCGGCTTACCGTCCTTTTCTCTTGTTTTTGAGCAGATGGTCTGCTCCTCTTTTTCAGTTTTCCAGAATGTTCCGAATCAGTCTTTCGCCCTTCATGGGTGCTCCTACCATGAATTGATTAACGTGGACCCCGACTTAAACAAGTTGAAAAACTTATTCGGGTGTTACCATTTAGTGGTCAATTGTACGGAATATGTACTGAACTGTACAATCTACTAATAAAAGTATCAATCAATCAATCAATCCTGATTTTCAGGTTCACGTCAGAATCATTAAAATGGCCGCGGTAAATTACACTCCCTTTGCAGTCTGTACCATTTTGCACGAGTCAGTTTGACTGGAGAGGTCCGCACTTTCTTCATATTTCAATCATTTTTCAAATGTATGCCAGCTGATTCCTTCTTTAAATGTATTGCTTGTGTTGCGTCACAGGACTTCTTCCCTGAAGTGAAAACCAGTGGTGCTGTTGGTCTTGAACCCCAAGATGCAGAGATGGCAGCGCAGCACAGGTAAACAAGACTTTAATGCCAAAAAGGAAATAGTGCAGCTGGTAAATGCACATGCAGGAAACATTGAAACAATCATTGAGCCCTGACTGGAGGGTGAGGTAGGCATAAATAGCAGCTTGATTGGCAACTGCAACCAGGTGTGCCAGGCTGCCAATCAGGGACAGGTGAGGGAAACGAGCGCTTCGTGAGACATGCAGGAAGTGGAACTTAAACAAGAGTGCTGACAGGAAATAAACACAAATAAAGAAACATAAGACAGATCGTCACAGATGGTCGACCAAGCCAAGCTAGCTGTTGTACAGCAAGCAGCGTGCTAACTATCTGAGTATAAAAAGGCCTACATCTTCCTCCAAAAAGCAGATAGGAGCAAAAATTCAAACTATGCATTGGAATACATCCTTCTATCACATGACAAAATAAGATTTGTTGTGTGATATCAAGGATTATACGTCGGTCCCCACACAACATTCTACAGATGGAAACTTGGAAATGCATGGAGGTCTACAAGATCTTTGTGTGTGGCTGGATCAAAGAAAATGGTATCGAGACTCTCCCGGATAAATATGCATCGTTTTTGCTCGGGTAAGGTTGCACTTTCTGACTTACTTTGCGTCTACTGCCATGTTTGTTGCTGTTGCACGCAACGTTTACAAGTAGCGTGTTTTTTCGCGTCTTAATCAAAATATAACTATAGATATCAACATTGTGTATGTGCTGAAATATTCATTTAGGATTGCTGCCTTTGGTAAAAGCTTAAATATTTTAGGTTTTGCTGACATTTGCTTTCTTTTATTTAGACTCGCCGAGTTGGTGCTTTTCGAAACACTCAGGAAAAACAAATAATATCAAGATAATACTTAAATGGGAAATAATAATCGTTAAAAGTAAATCAAACAAACCTTGAACGAAGTGATCACTGCACTTCTTCGACTCTGCTCTCTTGGACTGGAGTGTGACCTGCATACTTTTCTCGTTGTTGTCTCATAAAATATTTCACCCTTCCGCCCTTTTTGATTACCTCTCCAGGAACTCTGAAGAAAGGTATATCCTTTTTGCGATTTGTGCAGCTGAAAACACAAGCATAGGGTATTTTCTATTCAAGGAAGGCTAAATGGCGCCTCGTACCCATTGGGAACAGAGCTAGCCTGACCACCACGCATATTTAATGGTAAAGAAAGTGAGCCGGACGTGATGTCAGTAGAATCCAAGTAATTGCTACAACCTGCAAGACATATTTGATTATTCCTTCAAATTCTGTCGGGATGACGATGTTACCAAAACATATACTACACAATATGATATTTCCCCCAGTCTTACGCAGGTGACGTCAGCAGGCTGATTCAGGCATGCAAAAATTTTGGAGCTAAAAGTTGGTATTTCAAAATGTGCTGAACCTCAGAATGGTAACCGTTCACATTTGAACCGATACGATACCAATTCCCGGTAGCTGGGAATCAATACAGGTAGAAATTTGTGTGTTAATAGATATTCATTATTTTGGATAACCTAATCTCCCTTTTTTCTGCAACTTTTAAAAATGTGCTATGAGTCTCATTTTCAAGTATGACATTAAGTTGCAATTACAGTTGCAAGTGCAAGGCTAGAGGTGGTTGTAGCGTTGAGTTTGTGGTGTGTTGGCCGGTTTGTACAGTCTTTGCTAAAGCTAGTCTTTTGTTGCACCCTAAAAAGAGTTCATATTGCAAGTATAATACTTGGGGTCTCATGTGTTAAAAGTTGCATGGCTTTCCTACTAAAAATAGGCGTACGTTCAAATCTGGAAATCTACGTATGTTAGTACCCCTTATAAAAATGCAAATAAGGGATACTGACGAAACCCTCCGAAGCTTTTAGAGTGTTACTCTAATTTCCCCAAATAGAAATAGCATTTTTGTAACTTACAATAATGGTGTTCATACAGTAGCCTGCTCAAATGAGCCAAATTACAGTTTCATATAAAAATAACGTCAGTCTTTGTGGTGAATAAGGGCGTACGCCAAGTTTTTGTGAGTAAGAAAGGTTAAAAGATGAAGGCTCAGCAGTAACGTGCATCTTAGTTGTAGTTTTCATTAACACATTTAGAGTTGTTGAAATGGCCATGCTCTCTTGGACTGGAGTGTTACCTGCATACTTTTCTCGTTGTTGTCTCATAAAATATTGCACCTTTCCGCCCTTTTTGATTACCTCTTCAGGAACTCTGAAGGAAGGTTTATCCTTTTTGCGATTTGTGCAGCCGAAAACACAAGCATAGGGCATTTTTTTCTTCAAGGAAGGCTAAATGGCGCCTCGTGCCCATTGAGAACAGAGCTAGCTTGATCACCACGCATATTTAATGGTACTTATTATGCACCGGGGGTCTCATGTGTTAAAAGTTGCATGGCTTTCCTACTAAAAATAGGCGTACGCCAAGTTTTTGTGAGTAAGAAAGGTTAAAAGATGAAGGCTCAGTTGTAACGTGCATCTTAGTTGTAGTTTTCATTAACACATTTAGAGGTGTTGAAATCGCCATGTAAAATCACTAATGCTAATCAGTTGCATGTCAATAGCAAAAACAATGTATATTAGCATCAAGCTGGTGCATTTTGTAAAAGCGGAGCCTTACTTAACTTGCGTTGGAGCGTTTTTTGACAAAACTTTGGACAGCATTGAAACTTGCAACATTATCTAGAGCAGTGGTTCTTAACCTTGTTGGAGGTACCGAACCCCACCAGTTTCATATGCGCATTCACTGAACCCTTCTTTGGTGAAAAATAAAATGTTTTTTTTTTCAAATTCAAGAAAAACGTATGTTTTTTTTATTGGTGCACAAAATGAACCATGCATGAACATCAACTTGTTCACAGAACAAAACCAACACAGTGCATGATTTCACAACAAAATACACACCTTACACACATTACCATGAATTGATTAATGTGGACCCCGACTTAAACAAGTTGAAAAACTTATTCAGGTGTTGTACAAATTGTACGGAATATGTACTGTACTGTGCAAACTGCACTGTTTCATATAATGTATTCTCTTCCTTTGCAATCTGCTAGTAAAAGTTTCAATCAATCAATCAAAAAACCTGCAAATCAGATGGAAAATTAGAGGGAACGTTGTTTAGGGGTATCCATAATCTGCCGACAGGGAGAAGTTTTTATTTACACGATAATTCGGGTGTGTCTTTACTTCCGTGGCGGAGGCTCCGCCGAACCCCTGAGGCCGGCTAACCGAACCCCTAGGGTTCGATCGAACCCAGGTTAAAAACCACTGATCTAGAGGCAGTACCCACAGGTACCTGAGTCCACTCTCCCTGCTGCTGGAGTGATCGCCAATTGCTGCAGCATGACGAGTTGAGTTTATACCAAAATGGATACATGGATGATACAGCAGAGGATTGGGAGAATGTCATGTGGTCAGATGAAACCAAAATAGAACTTTTTGGTATAAACTCAACTTGTCGTGTGTGGAGGAAAAAGAATACTGAGTTGCATCCCAAGAACACCATAACTACTGTGAAGCATGGGGGTGGAAACATCATGCTCTGGTGCTGTTTTTCTGCTAAGGGGACAGGACGATTGATCCGTGTTAAGGAAAGAATGAATGGGGCCATGTATCGTGAGATTTTGAGCCAAAACCTCCTTCCATTCAGTGAAAGCTTTGAATGGTTGACCAAATACTTATTTTCCACCATAATTTACAAATAAATTCTTTAAAATTCCTACAATGTGAATTCCTGGATTTATTTTCCACATTCTGTCTCTCACAGTTGAAGTGTACCTATGATGAAAATTACAGACCTCTGTCATCATTTTAAGTGGGAGAACTTGCACAATCGGTGGCTGACTAAATACTATTTTGCCCCACTGTATATTGTCCAGCAGGTGAGCACAAAGACAGCCCTAATAGAAATAATCACACACAAACACACACACGCACTGCGTGTTGTTTACTCAATGCGCTATTTTCGCTTCACTCTTTGTTGTTCGCCATCTTTGTACGAGTCGCCCTATCCTCGGCGCTCTCCCTTCCCACTCACTCACTTCCATCTTGCTTGCCCACGCTTCTCGCCTCCTCTCTTCATAGCTCAGCTGTTACTTGGCAACGTGGTCCCAGCTGGACCAGCAGCAGCAACCATGTTGCCACGGCAACAGCGTGCACGCACACACACACACACACACACACACACACACACACACACACACACACACACACACACACACAGACGTGGTAAACACCTTGTTTTTTTTTAGGCGCGCCATACACATGAAAGCCAGGCGTATGTTCATAGCAGAGACGTACTAAAAAGATGGAGATTAATCAGAGTGGATGCTCGTTAATATAATCTAATGCAGCAAGTCAGGAGGAATTTTAGTCGTGTGATGGACTGGATTGATCGCTCTAAAGCTCCCGGCTAATATTGCTGCCCTTTATCAATCACGTCCTGCGCTGACATAAATTCCAAGCACTCAAAAGCTGAGTGCACAGTTCTGGGAAACAAACCTCTTCTCCGTGTCCTGCCTGAGTAACACTGCATCTGTCGTCATGGCAACCGTATCCATCATCTGCAGGGGGATCAATTGATTCATTATTGAGTGAAGCACAGCCCCCACTCCTCTGCTTCCAGTTCACGTCTACTTACTCCGTCTTGCAGCATCCATTATTGACGTGAAAGGCTGCCCACTCACTGGGATGGGGGGGGAACGTTGGGGGGCTGTCAAGTCTCCTTGTGGAAATATCGTTCACATCCTGCATTTTTCCTGGAAAACACGACAGTTGTTGACTTGGAAGGTGTTCAACTGGCATTATTTCTTTTAAAACATGTAGAAGACAAATGAGCTAAAAGAGGGATGGGGTGTGAATGTGAGACGACGGAGTGGCATGTCAACACAGCTGTGCGCAGAAGAGACATTCACTGCTGCAAGGGAGGACAGGCAATACCTCCATGTCTTGCAGCCCCGTCATCTTACACCTGCGCAGCAAATATAGTTTCGACCCAAAGCAAGAGGAAGCCACAAATGTAAAGTATGGGGGGAATAAAGTGTGCTCAATAGATGATGTCAAGTGTTTGCACTTTGACATTTTAATGTGCGCTCTTAAGGGAATTACATCATTAGCCTTCTTTTCCCAGCCTGGCTCAATGATGGGAAACGTCCTAATGGATGTCAAAAAATGTTGTCCCCTTGGTGTGTGTTTGTTTGGGGAGGGGGGCTTTCACAGAGCTTTGTGGACCGCACTAAAAAGCCCACGCAGAACATCTCTTGCTGTATTGAGAACATCTTCTGCAGCCCAGACGACCTTGTGTGTAATCACCCTTGTTGTGGTAATTATTTCATGCATGTATAATTACAGGAGCATATTCATCTGGCAGCAAGCGTGTCTTGGCGACTTTGGCAATTTGAAAATCTGTTAGTTGTCGCCTTTGCAGCAACCGTTTCGGAAATGACATCTCATAACCCAGTGGTTCTCAAATGGGGGTACGCGTACCCCTGGGGGTACTTGAAGGTATGCCAAGGGGTACGTGAGATTTTTTAAAAATATTCTAAAAATAGCAACAATTCAAAAAATCTTTATAAATACATTTATTGAATAATACTTCAACAAAATATGAATGTAAGTTCATAAACTGTAAAAAAAAAAAAAATACAACAATGCAATATTCAGTGTTGACAGCTAGATTTTTTGTGGACATGTTCCATAAATATTGATGTTAAAGATTTATTTTCTTGTGAAGAAATATTTAGAATTAAAGTTCATGAATCCAGATAGATCTCTATTACAATCCCCAAAGAGGGCACTTTAAGTTGATGATTACTTCTATGTGTAGAAATATTTATTTATAATTGAATCACTTGTTTATTCTTCAACAAGTTTTTAGTTATTTTTATATCTTTTTTTTTCAAATAGTTCAAGAAAGACCACTACAAATGAGCAATATTTTGCACTTTTATACAATTTAATAAATCAGAAACTGATGACATAGTGCTGTATTTTACTTCTTTATCTCCTTTTTTCAACCAAAAATGCTTTGCTCTGATTAGGGGGTACTTGAATTAATAAAATGTTCACAGGGGGTACATCTCTGGAAAAAGGTTGAGAACCACTGTCATTACCCATTCATTAATCATCGCTGCACGCCTACTCATTAAATTGAGAAAGAATGCAGGCTTCTTTACTACTTTAGGTCAGTATATAAACAAATTGTCTATGATTAGTTTTTTCGACCAAAATGTTGCCCCTTTTGTTCATAACAAGCTAGTTAGTCATATGTTTGGGTGTCCGGAGCGGATTTCTTTTGAGAAAATGTATTAGGTTGTCGTCTTCGTCACACATTTCAATCAATCAAAGTTTATTCATGTAGCCTTGAATCACGAGTGTCTCAAAGGGTTGCACAAGCCACAGCGACATCCTCGGCTCAGATCTCACATCAGGGCAAGAAAAAAACTCAACCAATGGGATACAATGAGAAACATTGGAGGGGACTACAGATGTAGGGGACCCCCACCCCACCCACACACTGGACTCTCACAGTCCAGTGTGAGTCCAGTCCATAGTGGGGCCAGCAGAGGATCATCTTGAGTAGAGACAAGTCAGCAGCGCAGAGACGTCCCCGACTGATGCACAGAGGACTGGTTACCGGTTACCGACTTTGAAAAGCTAGAGAATCACCTGATAACCTCTCTAAGCAGGAGAGGAGGGCAGAGCAAAAAAGAGACGGTAGATCAACTGGTCTAAAAGGGGGCTCTTTAAAATGGATTACCAACAAAATCCGAAGTACTACTAACTTTTTAACATTATAGTTCCTTTTTTTTTAACATTACTTTGGCACTTGTGCAATTCAACATGTCCGAAAAGGAGAAGAAAGAAGTAGAGCGTAACGGTGACCGTGAGCAGAAGTCAACCACTGAAATATATGTTTTTATTTCAAAACATGGGAAATTTCCCGGGAAAAGGTTAAAAAATAAGGGATCGCCACTAAACACATTTCTTATAAATAAAAGAGGATGTTTATAGGACTCGGCCCTGCGATGAGGTGGCGACTTGTCCAGGGTATAATCCGCTTTCCGCCCGATTGTAGCTGAGATAGGCTCCAGCGCCCCCCGCGAACCCAAAGGGAATAACCGGTAGAAAATGGATGGATGGATGGGATTATAGGACTCAAACCCAGGTCTCCTGAATTAAAGGCCTACTGAAATGAGATTTTCTTATTTAAACGGGGATAGCAGGTCCATTCTATGTGTCATACTTAATCATTTCGTGATATTGCCATATTTTAGCTGAAAGGATTTAGTAGAGAACATCGACGATAAAGTTCGCAACTTTTGGTCGCTAACAGAAAAGCCTTGCCTTTCCTGAAAGTCGCAGACGATGACGTCACCCGTTGATGGCTCCTCACAACCTCACATTGTTTTTAATGGGAGCCTCCAACAAAAAGAGCTATTCGGACCGAGAAAACGACAATTTCCCCATTAATTTGAGCGAGGATGAAAGATTTGTGTTTGAGGATATTGATAGCGACGGACTAGAAAAAAAAAATCTAATTAAAAAAAAAAAAACGTGATTGCATTGGGACGGATTCAGATGTTTTTAGACATATTTACTAGGATAATTCTGGGAAATCCCTTATCTTTCTATTGTGTTGCTAGTGTTTTAGTGAGTTTAACAGTACCTGATAGTCGAAAGGGTGTGTCCACGGGTGTCTTGAGGCCAGTGTCTGATGGAAGTCGACGGCAGCTGTACGGACGGCACAACCTCAGCTGATCTCCGGTAAGTGGCGACTTTTTACCACAATTTTTCTCACCGAAAACTGCTGGCTGACAAGTGGTCGGGATCCATGTTCGCTTGACCGCTCTGATCCATAGTAAAGTTTCACCTCCGGGAATTTTAAACAAGGAATCACCATGTGTTTGTGTGGCTAAAGGCTAAAGTTTCCCACCTCCATCTTTCTACTTTGACTTCTCCATTATTAATTGAACAAATTGCAAAAGATTCAGCAACACAGATGTCCAAAATACTGTGTAATTATGCGGTTAAAGCAAACGACTTTAAGCTGTGTGTGTGCGCAGCGCTAATATTTCCTAACAGTCCGTGACGTCACGCGTACACGTCATCACCCTGCAACGTTTTCTACAGGACACTTCACGGGAAATTTAAAATTGCAATTTAGTAAACTAAAAAGGCCGTATTGGCATGTGTTGCGATGTTAATATTTCATCATTGATATATAAACTATCAGACTGCGTGGTGGGTAGTAGTGGGTTTCAGTAGGACTTTAAGCAAAGTGTCACTAACCACTGCTACCGTCAGACTCAAATGCAATGCACTTGATCCAGAAAAGTCTTTTGTTCACCAAAAACTGTGAGTCCAACCGAGCGGAAAGGGGAACAATAAGAGGAAGTAGAAAACGTAGTACACTAATATGAGGAACACTGGCAGTGACCAAGTCAGCATATTTCTTGTCGCAAAAAGTATTTTTTCCCAAACCCTTATTTGTAGTCCAAACTCTAAAAGCTTTTAAGGCATTGGATAATTGAGCGTCCTCTATATTTGAAGGTTCCATATGCTAATAAAAGCAGCGCTTTGAAAACAAGCAGAAGTTGCTCACATTTTAGGCATGCATCATCACAGTTGCCACAAATAGACTCCAAGCAAAAGGAAGCAGATCAAAGCTTGGTGTAAATTAGGTCAAATGGTGGATATTCATGTTCTCTAAGCCCGTTGGGAACATGTTGCTGTCAACAATGTGAAAATAATCCAACAAATCATCAGTGGGGACAGAAATGAGGGCTGAAGTAGTTTGTCCAATAGTTGGACAAAGCTTCCAGTCGCCTGCTGCCTGCAGGGGGATTTCAGTGGCGAGTGGGAAGCTGAAGGATAGGAAAGAGCAGCTAAGGTTCACTGAACAATCGCAAGCCTGACTGCTATTTCATTTGGATGGGGAGGGCCGGATGGAATCGTATTTCCAGCAGGACACAAAGAGTCGGAAGAAGGGCTGCGGTCGCAGCATGAGAAGGAAACGGGGCGCTTGATGTCCCTTCTATTCTCCACATCATCCCCTTGACATCTTTCATTTGAGACTTGCTCTTGTTATCGTGGCACTGGCTATGAGAGCCTGTAATCTTCCTCCACACTTGGTTGGGGAAAAGCAGATTTAATGTGACAAATCCATGGCCTCTGATGACAAATAAATCAGGAATTTGCCGTGATAAGTACCACTCACTTCACAGTGCAGCAGAGTGGGACCGACAGGGAAGTGGGGGCTTGGATATCCATTTCTGCACCATGCTTCTGCTGCCACATGAAACATTATCACCAAGGAATACACACACTTATTCAGTACAATTGATTTCACTTAATTTTAATGTAGAATCTTGTAAACTCTGCTGTGTGTCATACGTTCCATGAAAGAAGCAGTACGTGTCCCACGTAAAAAGACGAGGGGTACAGACCTCTCTGGTCTTTGCCTAACACAATCTCTATGTCCATTCCCAAAAAACGATACAATACATTTAAAGGGGTCACATGATGTTTTTCTATATTCAAAACACTTCTTTGTGGTCTACATCAGTGGTTCTCAACCTTTTTTCAGTGATGTACCCCCTGTGAACATTTTTTTAATTCAAGTACCCCCTAATCAGAGCAAAGCATTTTTGGTTGAAAAAAAGCGTGAAAGAAGTAAAATACAGCACTATGTCATCAGTTTCTGATTTATTAAATTGTATAACAGTGCAAAATATTGCTCATTTGAAGTGGTCTTTCTTGAACTATTTGGAAAAAAAGATGTAAAAATAACTAAAAACTTGTTGAAAAGTAAAAAAGTGATTCAATTATAAATAAATATTTCTACACATAGAAGTAAATATCAACTTAAAGTGCCCTCTTTGGGGATTGTAATAGAGATCCATCTGGATTCATGAACTTCATTGTAAAAATGTTTTCACAAAAAAATAAATATTTAACATTAATATTTATGGAACATGTCCACAAAAAAATCTAGCTGTCAACACTGAATATTGCATTGTTGTATTTTTTTCACAATTTATTAACTTAAATTCATATTTTGTTGAAGTATTGTTCAATAAACATATTTATAAAGGATTTTTGAATTCTTGCTATTTTTAGAATATTTTAAAAAAATCTCAAGTACCCCTTGGCATACCTTCAAGTACCACCAGGGGTACGCGTACCCCCATTTGAGAACCACTGGTCTGCATAACATGTAATGGTGGTTCATTGGTGAACATTTTACATGGATTTGGTTTTAAAGACTATCTTCAAGCCACTTTTAAGCTGCCTCTGAAAACAAGCCATTTTGAGAGACTAAGGCCATGTCTACACTAAGTCGTTTAAACCCTTAAACGAATAATTATTTAGCCTAAGCCCCGTTTCAGCCACTCTAAACCAGCTTTTAAGGTTCCCTTTCTCGGACCAATTTTTATACGGCTAAGTCTGCCGTGAATTTCTTGAATCTCCGGAACTTAGCTTTGTGTGGACTCATTAATAGTTTACAAACTGAGTTCGGAGAAGAAGTGGCGCCAGAAAGACCGTGCCCCACACCGGAAGTGACGTCAGAAACGCACAACAGCCAGCTTCATAATAAAGTGGTTTTGTAACTCGGAGCTAAAAACTGGAAATATGGAGGCGAGTCATCCAGACATGCCCGTGTTTCTCCTTCTTCTACATGTACAGACGCTTGTGGAAATCACACATGAATACCTTAAGAGAAAGCGATTGCAGCTACTTCTCAGATGGCAAGAGGACTTTCCAATGTCAGCTGTGATTCTACTAGACAAGAAGAATGCGAACTCCCGTGGATGTGATAAAACAGATAGAGTGTGCTTTGTATTACCTGGCCGTCGAGTGAAAACAAGGGAAAACTACAAAAAACATCGAATGCTTTTGGACAGGCATAGCAGACTGTATCAGTTATTGTCCGCCATGTATGTCGCGGACTCAACGTCTAGGTCCAGAGTATATAAAGTTACCAAAAACGAATGGACAAGGAAGGTGAAGGCAAAAGAGTAAGGAGTGTCCCGACCAGTTAGTTATCTAGATCCCTAGATTGATTGTTGTCAAATGTTCATCACATTGTTTACGTTTCTAATAAAGATTTGATTTATTTATGATGGCTCAGGTGTGATTCACTACATTAGGGCCCCACAGCACACTGGATTCAAGTTAATTGAAATACCACAACACTGGATATTGTTCAGATAAGTTAAGAACTTGCACACAAAGCAACACTAAAGGCTAAGGTTAAATCTCTACAGACTCTGTATCATCAATCCTAGATCCTGGATGCATAAATGTGTATTGTGACAGTAAAATTACTTTTCTGTTCTATACAACTCCACTGAATTGCTGTTTTGACCCCTTGTAAATGATAGAAGATAAACGCTACAAGCAATGCTACAAGCTACGTTGCTAAGGTGATAAATTATTATATTACTTAACTTTCGATTGCCACACAGTAGGAACTGATCCAATTAAAAGTACTTTTTAGGAAAAACATTCTTTATATTGCCAGAGGATGGTTCAAGCTGTTGTCTTACATTAGAAGGCTAAGCTAGCTACACAACAAAGCAAGCTAACATTGCTAAGGTATCATTCACACATTTCTAAGCTAGTGTTATTACTTACTGTTTTAATGTCTCCTCCATTGCCATAAAACGTCGGCACCGAGCCGGTATTTAAAAAGTCGTTTTTAGGAAAATCCATCATTATACTGGCACAGATTTGTGAAGCAGCACTCCAGGAAGGGGTTGGCACACACTTGGAGCTGGGTTTTTTATTTTTTACAGTAAGAGGCACATTGCCACGAATCATAAAAGTTAAAAATAAGGCACTTTTTTCTTCAGCTGAGGATTTAAGTTTGTGTAGTGACTTGTGCTGGTAAAAACAACCAAAAGAGCATTTTCCTTCATTGAGTTTCATCGTGGAAATGTTGTTGACTCCAAATGGTTGGCTCTTACATAAATAAAAAATTACGGACTCTCTCAAAGCACTTTTGGGTGAGTCTTAAGCCTGTATGGCGATTGTATTAGATACAATTTACATCCTGATCACAATGCATTACGATTAAAATATGCCAAGTCGACGCAGATTTTTAAACCCCCATTACAGTATGTGAGGCATACTTGCCAACCCTCCTGGATTTTCCGGGAGACTCACGAAATTCAGCGCCTCTCCCAAAAACCTCCCGGGACAAATTTTCTCCCGAAAATCTACCGAAATTCAGGTGGAGATGGAGGCCACGCCACCTCCAGCTCCATGCGGACCCGAGTGAAGTGTCGACTGCCTGATTTCAGTTCCGCTTTCCCACAATATAAAGAGAGTGCCTGCCCAATGACGTTATAACTGTAGAATGATCGAGGGTGAGTTCTTGGTTTCTTATGTGGGTTTATTGTTAGGCAGTTTCATTAACGTCCTCCCTGCGCGGCAACAACACACAACAACAGCAGTCACTTTTTCGTCTACGGTTAAACAGTTTGTCTGCCGTAAACAGCAATGTTGTGACACTCTTAAACAGGACAATACTGCCATCTACTGTGCATGCATATGTGACAATAACATCTACGGCTTTTAGAAAATTGGTTCTTTACCTTTTGCCAGAGATGTACCCCCTGTGAACATTTTTTTAATTCAAGTACCCCCTAATCAGAGCAAAGCATTTTTGTTTGAAAAAAAAAAGATAAAGAAGTAAAACACAGCACTATGTCACCAGTTTCTGATTTATTATATTGTATAACAGTGCAAAATATTGATCATTTGTAGTGGTCTTTTTTTAAATATTTGGAAAAAAAGATATAAAAATAATTAAAAACTTGTTTAAAAATAAACAAGTGATTCAATCATAAATAAAGATTTCTACACATACTGCGATGAGGGGGCGACTTGTCCAGGGTGTAACCCGCCTTCCACCTGATTGTTGTTGAGATAGGCACCAGTGCCCCCTGCGACACCAAAGGGAATAAGCGGTAGGAAATGGATGGATGGATAGCTGTGAATATACTCCTCCCCTCTTAACCACGCCCCGCCCCCAACCCCTGAGCACGCCCCTCACCCCCCACCTCCCGAAATCGGAGGTCTCAAGGTTGGCAAGTATGATGTGAGGACAACTTGTTTGTTTATTTCTTGTGTATTTATATGTCAACAAACTTGACAACAGAGAAACGAAAGACAGACAGAAAGGAGATTCCGACTTGCATGAACTTTTGTGGGGCATCGGTGTGTTGGACAAGGCTGATTTGTGTAACTATCCATCCAGCCATTTTCTACCGCTTATTCCCTTTGGGGTCGCTGGAGCCTATCTTAGCTGCACTCGGGCGGAAGGTGGGTACACCCTGGACAAGATGCCACCTCATCACAGGGCCAACACAGATAAACGGAAAACATTCACACTCCCATTCACACACTAGGGACCATTTAGTGTTGCCAATCAACCTATCCCCAGGTGCATGTCTTTGGAAGTGGGAGGAAGCCGGAGTACCCGGAGGGGACCCACGCAGTCACGGGGAGGACATGCAAACTCCACACAGAAAGATCCCGAGCCCGGGATTGAACCCAGGACTACTCAGGACCTTCGTATTGTGAGGCAGACACACTAACCCCTTCTCCACCGCGCTGATTTGTGTAACTAACTGCTATCATTTTAACTTCAACTGTAAAGACACTATTGCACTGTCGTCCTCCATGCATGCAAACAGAGGAGGGTTACATAAACAAGCCAAGTGGAGAAGACTCCCACGTATGCACATTGTGTCTTATAAATAGTGAGCATGAATGAACAACTTTAAAAAGGGGTGGGACAGATAAGACTCCCCCTCACTTTCAAATTTAGCCTTTCTTAGCGCAGGGAATGGATAACACAGACCCACAGCCCAGAGCTAAAGCCTTCAAAGGCTGTACTTGCACAAGATGCAAGGCGTCCGAGCCACTTTGTAGTTCCTGAGTGAACAGTGTGCAACACGGGAAGACAATCCAAACCCAGCAGATGATCTTCTCAGGTCACATCTCATGCAAAAAGAGAGGAAAAGTGTTTTTTTTCTCCAATTTCTCCCGAACTGTTATAGCAGTGGGAGTCAGATGGCTTCACTCATGTTTCAAGGTCACGGTCGCCTTCATCGCTCCCATGAAAAACAAAGCTGGTGTGGGAGAAGGAGAGAGGAGCGCCAAGGGAGGGTGACACGCGGAGATAAGGAGATGATGGTATAATAGCGCAAGTTTCATCACAGCCAAGCGGAGGAGGGGAGTGACATCCAGCCTCAAAAAGAAAACCATTTCAAAGAGTATTTCATCCTAGATTATTGCATGGAGGCATGTTCTGCAACTAGGCCAACGGATTTGGACTATTTGAAGACTCACTGATTGAAGGCAGACAACCTGAAGTTCTGCTGGAACAAAGCAAATCGCTATTAAGAACCTTTTAGAAATATTTTAGCTGGAAATAATGAATAAAACCTATTGACTAGTAAATAAGTGCGATTATAAGTCGACTTACAAGGGAGTTTATGAGAGCCGCTCTATTCTGCCTATAATGCCTAAAAACATCCAACCACTTCCATTAGGGTTTTATATACATGAGTAAGTAGATACTGTATGTAATGTGGAAACAGGTATATTTAAAAGCCCACTGAAATAAGATTTTCTTATTTAAACGGGAAGAGCAGGTCCATTCTATGTGTCATACTTGATCATTTCGCGATATTGCCATATTTTTGCTGAAAGGATTTAGTAGAGAACATCCACGATAAAGTTCGCAACGTTTGTTTACATTTTGATGCGGGTAAGCTATGGTGTGTAGTGAAACATGTTTAGCTATTCCTTGTTCTGCAGGGATGATCCTCGTAAGAAACTTACTGGAGACCAGGATTAGTGATTTAGAAGAAGCTAAAACACTGCCGCGTGCGGATGGACTTTAGCCGCTAGCTAGCTCCCCATGTCTTAAAGCATTTCGGTGTTATAGCTTCACCTTTATCTTTAGTTTTCAAGCCAAACTGTGTCCGTTCTCCCTTTTCTCTCCACACACTGCGTTTGCTTGTAAGTACTCCGTGATTGTGCGCTACCAAACATGCTCGTCTGCTTGTAAACTAGCAATGACACAACGTGACGACAACAATATTTTTCAGAGGTGGCATTGTACCGAATATGATCCATTAGTATCGCGGTACTATGTATGGAACTCCAACCTCCCCCGCCAAATCGAACTCAGCTTCTTCTACGCGACAGTTGAGTCCGTTCTCCTCTATGGCAGCGAATGCTGGACCCTGAAGCCAACCCTGGAAAAGTCTCTGGATGGTTGCTACACCGGGAGTCTGTTGTGCAGTGCTTAACATCAACAAGAGTGCGCACGTAACCAACAGAATCCTCTACAAGGGAATAGCAAGGGTGAGCGAGGAGATTGCTGTAAGGAGAATGAGACTTGCAGGACACTGCCAAAGACATCAGGAGCTGCCAGCCAGCAAATTGGTGCTGTGGGAACCAACACATGGGCATCGGTCAAGAGGACGTCCCACACAGACATACGTGGACGTACTCAAGAAGGATGCAGGAGATCAGAGTACCAAGGAACTGGCCATATGTATGGATTATCGGGATGACTGGAAGCAACGATGGAAGGCTCGTCTGAGGACGACCTAGAGAGACTATACTAATACCGGTATATCATACAACCCTAGTCCCAATCAATTTTGAGAGCTTTAGGTCAAAGGACAATGTCGACGTCAAACACAGTCAGATGGAGGTGTGACTTATATATTCATGATAAACTGACAGCATTATTTAATACGCTGACTAAAACACGCTGATTTCAAACAGCAGGCAGCGGCAGTCTCGTATTTGTTTTGGTAAAATACAGCAGAGCGGAAGTTGAGGATTTCTGCATTCTTGCTGAGGCCCCACATTCCCCAGAGTGCCACAGCCTCCCTCCCTCCCACGGCCCCCCAGCTCGCCTGCTTCCTGTGCAAAGCTGCTTGCCTTCCCCTGCATGCCCTGAGCGGGGTCAAGTCCCCCTCTCACCCCCCCACCTCCTCCAGCACCCTGCTGCTCCAAATACATTATTTACTCTCTCCTTCCCTCCCTCTTTGCTCAAAGGAACCAAGACAGTGAGAAATAACAGCACACTACAACACTCCCCTAGCGTCATCGCCCCACCTGCTTGCTCTTTTCTCTCTCTGCAGCAGGATGGAAACACAGTGCAGGGCCGGGCCGCCACAATAGGGAACTCTGTGAGGCCCGGGCCCTCCCGTTAATCCCCTCTGACATGCCTCCCCAGGGCGGGGATTTGCTACAAGTCAATGCAGGAGAGCGACAGTATGCAAAACAAGCCTGTCTGACTCTCTGCTGTGAGACAGGTAAGGGGGAGAAGGAACAGTTAACCCTTGCTTCACCTTCCATGGTGTCTCCTCATAGATAATGTCCATCAAATGATTGATGTTTCCGCTCTTCGTCACACATGTGGCAACCTGACCGTGCAACTTGTCGGTCATAAACAAAAAGTCATGTGATGCACTTTGTTCCTCTCGGGCAGCCCGATTCCATTTCAATCTCATCAGAGATCGGTTGAAGAGGAGAAAGGCGGAGGTTGGGCAGGATGACGTTGAGAGGGGGCGGTTGGGTGTAGGCCGTCCCCCACCCGGCAGCTCAACGGGGAATGTAAACAAGAGGACTTGAATAGAAGCCGGGCCACAACCGCAAAGCTGCGACGCAGGGCTGCGGACTAGCTTTGAGATGGAAAAACAAGGCGACAGCAGAGGCTTTAGTGGAGGAGAAATCCGCCAGGATTTGTAGCCTGCTTTAGATTCACGTGATTGGCTCTGCCGCTTTCCCTCCCCATCCTCAGACCCTTTGAGACGGAAAATGGGTCATCTGTGTGCAAGTTAATATTCTCCGCACGTACAGTGGCGCTCTTATTTTTAGGACGTGTCTCCTCACTGGATGAATGACACAGAGGTGTCGGGTAATGGGCCCAACTTGTGTTTATTATTATAGCTGCTGGCAGCGCACACACACTCGGCTAATGTTCCCCTCCATGACGGTGTATATTTGACGAGTCGCACTGAGGCCTCCACGTGCCTGACATCCGCTACCAGGCGCAGACAGACCGACTCTAGTAGTCAGGTGCTAAAACGCTCCGTGATCAACATATATCTTCCTCAAAGCCCCTCAGACCGGAGCCCAAGCTGCCATGGCAACTGCACACAAGCGAGCTATTTCTGGCCGCCCCGACTCCCAAACACAGCTGCTCCTGCACCAGCAATTATCCCCACATGTCAAGATATCCAATCTGAGCTATGTGTGGCATTTGGTGCAAAGGATCACGACCTGACATTCAAACAGACAAATAGCAGAGCAACAGTAATTACTGGCCACCATCGTTTGCTGATAGGGTTTCCTTGGCTCAAATGACCCAAATGGTGTACACGAGCGTTTAAAAATGTGATTATTTGAATTAAATATAATTTGAATCATGAATGTATTATTGATGATCTTAATTTCTGATTTTAGTTTGAATTATGACTATTTTATATTTTTGCCTTATTGAATTTTTTTTGTAAAGCACTTTGAAATTGCCATGTTTACGGATCGTGCTACATAGAAAAACCTGGTTGCCGTGATTTTGCAACTGTTTATTTACAAACCTTAACTGTTTCCAGTGTCTGTAACACGCCGGTAAAATGGCTGATCAAACAAAACAGAGGTCATCATCATTGACCCAGTAGCTGAGCAAGCTAGCTCTCAATCAGCTAAACAGACTCAATAACTCCACGGTGACGTTTTGGTAAATTTACAAAACTGAAACAATACAAAAAGAATGCCGTTGTTAGTAATGATGCCAACAGACACTTGTAAACGTGTTAGTATAGTCACTAATGCTAACAACGCTAGCTTGATTACATTACGATAGCACACACAAACATGCATGAAATCACTACTACCGACATTACACATGGAACGGTTTAGTGAGTATGAATTGTTTTAGTTGTGTTATAAAACTTATAAACATTGTGTGAAGGTAATATTGAATAATCTTTTTAGAAAACTAGCTCTCAATCAGCTAAACAGACTCAATAACTCCACGGTGACGTTTTGGTAAATTTACAAAACTGAAACAATACAAAAAGAAAGCAATTGTTAGTAATGATGCCAACAGATACTTGAGGGGGGGGGGGGGGTTGCCCACATCTGAGGTCCTCTCTGAGGTTTCTCGTAGTCAGCATTGTCATTGGCGTCCCACTGGATGTGAATTCTCCCTGCCCACTGGGTGTGAGTTTTCCTTGCCCTTTTGTGGGTTCTTCCGAGGATGTTGTAGTCGTAATGATTTGTGCAGTCCTTTGAGACATTTGTGATTTGGGGCTATATAAATAAACATTGATTGATTGATTGATTGATTGTAAACGTGTTAGTATAGTCACTAATGCTAACAACGCTAGTTTGAATACATCACGATAGCACACACAAACATGCATGAAATCACTACTACCGACTTTACACATGGAACGGTTTCGGAAGTATGAATTCTTTTAGTTGTGTTGTAAAACTTACAAACATCGTGTGAAGGTATTATTGAATAATCTTTTTAGAAAACTAGCTGTCAATCAGCTAAACAGACTCAATAACTCCACGGTGACGTTTTAGTAAATTTACAAAACTGAAACAATACAAAAAGAATGCAATTGTTAGTAATGATGCCAACAGACACTTGTAAACGTGTTAGTATAGTCACTAATGCAAACAACGCTAGCTTGATTACATCACGATAGCACACACAAACATGCATGAAATCACTACTACCGACATTACACATGGAACGGTTTAGTAAGTATGAATTATTTTAGTTGTGTTGTAAAACTTACAAACATCGTGTGAAGGTATTATTGAATAATCTTTTTAGAAAACTAGCTGTCAATCAGCTAAACAGACTCAATAACTCCACGGTGACGTTTTAGTAAATTTACAAAACTGAAACAATACAAAAAGAATGCAATTGTTAGTAATGATGCCAACTGACACTTGTAAACGTGTTAGTATAGTCACTAATGCTAACAACGCTAGCTTGATTACATCACGATAGCACACACAAACATGCATGAAATCACTACTACCGACATTACACATGGAACGGTTTAGGAAGTATGAATTGTTTTAGTTGTGTTGTAAAACTTACAAACATTGTGTGAAGGTATTATTGAATAATCTTTTTACAAAACTAGCTCTCAATCAGCTAAACAGACTCAATAACTCCACGGTGACGTTTTAGTAAATTTACAAAACTGAAACAATACAAAAAGAATGCCGTTGTAAGTAATCATGCCAACAGACACTTGTAAACGTGTTAGTATAGTCACTAATGCTAACAACGCTAGCTTGATTACATAACGATAGCACACACAAACATGCATAAAATCACTACTACCGACATTACACATGGAACGGTTTAGTAAGTATGAATTGTTTTAGTTGTGTTGTAAAACTTACAAACATCGTGTGAAGGTATTATTGAATAATCTTTTTAGAAAACTAGCTGTCAATCAGCTAAACAGACTCAATAACTCCACGGTGACGTTTTAGTAAATTTACAAAACTGAAACAATACAAAAAGAATGCAATTGTTAGTAATGATGCCAACAGACACTTGTAAACGTGTTAGTATAGTCACTAATGCTAACAACGCTAGCTTGATTACATTACGATAGCACACACAAACATGCATGAAATCACTACTACCGACATTACACATGGAACGGTTTAGGGAGTATGAATTGTTTTAGTTGTGTTGTAAAATTTACAAACATTGTGTGAAGGTATTATTCAATAATCTTTTTAGAAAACTAGCTCTCAATCAGCTAAACAGACTCAATAACTCCACGGTGACGTTTTAGTAAATTTACAAAACTGAAACAATACAAAAAGAATGCCGTTGTAAGTAATCATGCCAACAGACACTTGTAAACGTGTTAGTATAGTCACTAATGCTAACAACGCTAGCTTGATTACATCACGATAGCACACACAAACATGCATGAAATCACTACTACCGACATTACACATGGAACGGTTTCGGAAGTATGAATTGTTTTAGTTGTGTTGTAAAACTTACAAACATTGTGTGAAGGTATTATTGAATAATCTTTTTACAAAACTAGCTCTCAATCAGCTAAACAGACTCAATAACTCCACGGTGACGTTTTAGTAAATTTACAAAACTGAAACAATACAAAAAGAATGCAATTGTTAGTAATGATGCCAACAGACACTTGTAAACATGTTAGTATAGTCACTAATGCTAACAACGCTAGCTTGATTACATCACGATAGCACACACAAACATGCATGAAATCACTACTACCGACATTACACATGGAACGGTTTCGGAAGTATGAATTGTTTTAGTTGTGTTGTAAAACTTACAAACATTGTGTGAAGGTATTATTGAATAATCTTTTTACAAAACTAGCTCTCAATCAGCTAAACAGACTCAATAACTCCACGGTGACGTTTTAGTAAATTTACAAAACTGAAACAATACAAAAAAAATGCCGTTGTAAGTAATCATGCCAACAGACACTTGTAAACGTGTTAGTATAGTCACTAATGCAAACAACGCTAGCTTGATTACATTACGATAGCACACACAAACATGCATGAAATCACTACTACCGACATTACACATGGAACGGTTTAGTAAGTATGAATTCTTTTAGTTGTGTTGTAAAACTTACAAACATCGTGTGAAGGTATTATTGAATAATCTTTTTAGAAAACTAGCTGTCAATCAGCTAAACAGACTCAATAACTCCACGGTGACGTTTTAGTAAATTTACAAAACTGAAACAATACAAAAAGAATGCAATTGTTAGTAATGATGCCAACAGACACTTGTAAACGTGTTAGTATAGTCACTAATGCTAACAACGCTAGCTTGATTACATTACGATAGCACATACAAACATGCATGAAATCACTACTACCGACATTACACATGGAACGGTTTAGGGAGTATGAATTGGTTTAGTTGTGTTGTAAAATTTACAAACATTGTGTGAAGGTATTATTCAATAATCTTTTTAGAAAACTAGCTCTCAATCAGCTAAACAGACTCAATAACTCCACGGTGACGTTTTAGTAAATTTACAAAACTGAAACAATACAAAAAGAATGCCGTTGTAAGTAATCATGCCAACAGACACTTGTAAACGTGTTAGTATAGTCACTAATGCTAACAACGCTAGCTTGATTACATTACGATAGCACACACAAACATGCATGAAATCACTACTACCGACATTACACATGGAACGGTTTCGGAAGTATGAATTGTTTTAGTTGTGTTGTAAAACTTACAAACATTGTGTGAAGGTATTATTGAATAATCTTTTTACAAAACTAGCTCTCAATCAGCTAAACAGACTCAATAACTCCACGGTGACGTTTTAGTAAATTTACAAAACTGAAACAATACAAAAAGGATGCAATTGTTAGTAATGATGCCAACAGACACTTGTAAACGTGTTAGTATAGTCACTAATGCTAACAACGCTAGCTTGATTACATCACGATAGCACACACAAACATGCATGAAATCACTACTACCGACATTACACATGGAACGGTTTCGGAAGTATGAATTGTTTTAGTTGTGTTGTAAAACATACAAACATTGTGTGAAGGTATTATTGAATAATCTTTTTACAAAACTAGCTCTCAATCAGCTAAACAGACTCAATAACTCCACGGTGACGTTTTAGTAAATTTACAAAACTGAAACAATACAAAAAGAATGCCGTTGTAAGTAATCATGCCAACAGACACTTGTAAACGTGTTAGTATAGTCACTAATGCAAACAACGCTAGCTTGATTACATCACGATAGCACACACAAACATGCATGAAATCACTACTACCGACATTACACATGGAACGGTTTCGGAAGTATGAATTGTTTTAGTTGTGTTGTAAAACTTACAAACATTGTGTGAAGGTATTATTGAATAATCTTTTTACAAAACTAGCTGTCAATCAGCTAAACAGACTCAATAACTCCACGGTGACGTTTTAGTAAATTTACAAAACTGAAACAATACAAAAAGAATGCCGTTGTAAGTAATCATGCCAACTGACACTTGTAAACGTGTTAGTATAGTCACTAATGCTAACAACGCTAGCTTGATTACATTACGATAGCACACACAAACATGCATGAAATCACTACTACCGACATTACACATGGAACGGTTTCGGAAGTATGAATTGTTTTAGTTGTGTTGTAAAACTTACAAACATTGTGTGAAGGTATTATTGAATAATCTTTTTACAAAACTAGCTCTCAATCAGCTAAACCTACTAAATAACTCCACGGTGACGTTTTAGTAAATTTACAAAACTGAAACAATACAAAAAGAATACAATTGTTAGTAATGATGCTAACAGACACTTGTAAACGTGTTAGTATAGTCACTAATGCTAACAACGCTAGCTTGATTACATCACGATAGCACACACAAACATGCATGAAATCACTACTACCGACATTACACATTGAACGGTTTAGGAAGTATGAATTGTTTTAGTTGTGTTGTAAAACTTACAAAAATTGTGTGAAGGTATTATTGAATAATCTTTTTAAGAAGAAATGCTATGGACAAATACTTCAAGGAGCGGAAAAGGAAGTGTATTTTCAACCCAAAAGCACCTGCAGTTAGCGAACTCGTCCAAAACATGGTGCTGTGGCACGGACAGTAAAGCTTTTCAGTGTCTCTGTCAGTTTTATTAAAACTATTTGACGAATACAAATCAATATGGCCGTTGGCGAAAAAAATCCATTAATTAGCCGCACCGTTTTATTACCATGAATTGATTAACGTGGACCCCGATTTAAACAAGTTGAAAAACTTATTCGGGTGTTACCATTTAGTGGTCAATTGTACGGAATATGTACAGAACTGTGCAATCTACTAATAAAAGTTTCAATTAATGAATCAAAGTTGCTGAGGACAAAGCGTAGGGGAAAAAGTAGTGACTTATAGTCTGAATAATACCGTAGCGTTACAAAGTGAAAGTAATATGATATAAGACCTAACATGCAATGGAAAATAGTTGGAGGAATAGTTTATTCATCCTACAACGGAGAAATTATGTGGTTGCAGTGCAGATACAAAAAGTTGACAAAACAAAGTAAAAAAATAACATGAAAACAAAAGAGAAACATCAAAGACCACAAAAGGACACACATTACATTAAAAAAACACACACAGCTGATTATGCCAGTTGAAATTTCAGTGGTGCTCTTACTACATACTGCTACCAAAAAAAACCCAACCCAAAATACAAGAGCCATGAATAAGAAATGTAGTGCAGGAAACAGACCATGAAAGACACCAAGAGGTCTGGCTATGTGAACTATGGTGTGGCAGAGAGCCAGAAGCTAGTGTCCACTGCAAACATGGCCATGCCGTCGCAGATTCAAATGTTTACCAAAAAAAAAATAACAGCACAGAAGTCACAAAAGTGCCACCCCTTGTTGTGCAGTCACAAAAGGGCTCAAAACAAAAGACAAAAAACACATGAAATCAAGAAGGAAACATTGACACAAAATGAGGATACACAAGAAAACAGAGCTCCTGCATCCAGCAGCCTTGTGTTGATTATGGCTCACATATTAAAGGCCTACTGAAACCCACTACTACCCACCACGCAGTCTGATAGTTTATATATCAATGATGAAATATTAACATTGCAACACATGCCAATACGGCCAGTTTAGTTTACTAAATTACAATTTTAAATTTCCGGCGGAGTTTCTTGTTGAAAACGTTGTGGTATAATGACGCGTGAGCATGACGTCACGGACTGTAGAGGACCTATTAGCGCAGCACCATTTGCGGGTAAAAGTCGTCTCTTTTCATCACGCAATTAAACAGCATTCTGGACATCTGTGTTGCTGAATCTTTTGCAATTTGTTCAATTAATAAAGGAGAAGTCAAAGTAGAAAGGTGGAGTTGGGAAACTTTAGCCTTTAGCCACACAAACACATGGTGATTTCTTGTTTAAAATTCCCAGAGGTGAAGCTTTACTATGGATCAGAGCGGTCAAGCGAACACGGTTCCCGATCATTTGTCAACCGGCAGGTTTCGGTGAGAAAATTGCGGTAAAAAGTCACCTCTTACCGGAGATCTGTGGAGTTTGCGCCGTCCATGCAGCTGCCGTCGACTTCCTTCAGAGACTGGCCTCAAGACACCCGTGGACACACCCCTCTGACTATCAGGTACTATTTAATCTCACTAAAACACTAGCAACACAATAGAAAGATACGGGGTTCCCCAGAATTATCCTAGTAAATGTCTAAAAACATCTGAATCCGTCCCAATGCAATCGCCCTTTTTTTTCTCTAGTCTTTCACTATCAATATCATCATCCACAAATGTTTCATCCTCACTCAAATTAATGGGGAAATTTCTCGGTCCGAATAGTTTTTGCTGCTGGAGGCTCCCATTAAAAACAATGTGAAGACGTGAGGAGCCCTCACCCTTGTGACGTCATCGTCTGCGACTTCCGGGTACAGGCAAGGCTTTTTTTATCTGCACCAAAAGTTGCGAACTTTACCGTCGATGTTCTCTACTAAATCCTTTCAGCAAAAATATGGCAATATAGCGAAATGATCAAGTATGAAACATCGAATGGACCTGCTATCCCCGTTTGAATAAGAAAATCTCATTTCAGTAGGCTTTTAAATTGAAAAATCTCAGAAAATTTAAGGTTTTTAAAAACTGCAAGCCACGTGATCACGAAAATGATAAAGGCTTGACATACTTCACTTTGCATGTGGAGTAAATATCACATATTAGTTTCAATTGCTGACATGAATTAACTTTATCACGATATTCAATTTTTTAGAGTTTTACCTTTAGACTTTCTATTCAGTTTGGTCCCTGGTATGTGTGAAGAAAAAACATGGTATGCACAATACCAACTTTAAAAGCCAGTATTCTGAGCAGGCTTTTAATTTATTTTTATTTTTTTGAAGCTGTCATCTCTTTTCATTCATTTAACCAGGAAGTGGGACAGAGATTAGGTTGTGCTCGGAGCAACAGTGCCCCCCAATGCCCAAGAGGAGAGTTGCACTTTCCCAATTGTTTGTCTGAACTTGAAAGCGCTGACTCATACTGCATTCATGACGTGTGCTATTGCGTTATTTAAAAGGTCCAGGAACACTTGTACACCTTCAAACATTCCAAACAGAGGTCACCATTGGTGTACGCACAGTTAAAGTGCTGACACCATGCAGTAACAAAAAATACTGCACTTATTCGTCCTCAGGGCCTACCTTGATGTGTCATTTTATTTTCAGGACCCCGTTTACATTTGTTCATTTTTTGAGACGGTTTAATTTTTAAATCAAACCGTTTTTATTATAAACATATTTACAATATAAACATAAATTTGCATTTATTTCTTAGATCTGACACTACCTGCCCTCACCTTAAACCCATGGGGGCTCTACAGAGGATGTCGTTGTGGTTTGTGCAGCCCTTTGAGACACTAGTGATTTAGGGCTATATAAATAGATTGATTAAAGAAAGAGGTTACTACTACATTTGCTGTAACATTTCATATAAAATGCAGTCATTCATGGATTGACATTTTAAATGCTGTGATCTATTTAAAACATTGAGGCCCTTTCAGGTCCAATCTTGAAGGGAGCTCTAAAAGGTTAAATAAAAAATATATATGAAAATATATATATATATGTAGGTGTGGGAAAAATCACAAGACTACTTCATCTCTACAGAACTGTTTCATGAGGGGTTCCCTCAATCATCAGGAGATTTTAATGGAAGCATTCACATACAATGGTTTATATAGAATTTCTAAGTGAAGGCACATGCGTTGTTGAAATTGCTGGCAACTAAGTGAGCAGCAAGATAATTATGTCTTGTCAACAGTCAAGCAGGGTTGACAAATGCTCTGCAGAGCAAGATGAAAGCGACCGAAGCAAAGAATTTCCCCAGATCTGAACCCAATTTAGCCTCAAACTGAAAGAGTGGAATGCAAGTGGACATGAAATGGCCAAATATTTGGAGTTGTCACCAGCTGTGGAGACAATGTGTGGTGTTATCTTTAGACAGTAAATATATAGTTGTCCCATAAGATCTACTGCAATTAGAAATGTATGCAGAAACGTGAGGATCATGTTAAACGTTGATATGTGGAGAAAATGGTTATTTTAATTCCAAATCCTATAGCCCATAGTCCCCCTAGCCCAGAAGACAAACACAAAAATGTCTCGTTTGCATATGCTGCTAAGCAGATGACTCTGCACATGCATGAATTCATGGAAAGTAGGACATCGAGCACTGAGCATTCACTCTCTTGAGGGCTGCAATGTTTTTATTTTTCATTCTAGAGAATGTAGTCTTCTCTCGTTTCCTGGCAACGTCAAAGACTGTGAACAGAGACAAAAACAGCTGCAGACGAGGAAAATTATTACCACTCTTTTTGGCTTCCAAGAGACACTCCGCAGACACACTCCCTTCCACTGCAAACAATGACTGAATTCACATACATATTTTCCCCCCCCAGGGTTAACCACACTGTATCAAGACGAGTGGGTCCAAATAGAGGATTCAAATATTCCTCCCCGTTCCAGCAGTTCATGAAGAAATCCCCAGGGATATTTTCTCTGCATAAGGCAAACGGTTTAGAGAAGCAACTTAACTGTGTGTTGCTACTGCCATCTACAGGCAGAAAGAAACAAGGAGACACTTGTACAAGGATATTCTTTTATTCTTGGAAATGCACAACAATAACCTAAATATTTGTCAGTCAACATTTTGTATTTTTTTCCATTATACATTTGAAAAAATTGGGGACAAAAAAACAACATTTGGCATACAAGCTATTCACTGGACTGACCAAACGTGCAAAATAGGTTTCAGGTGCCTTAAAAAAATCCTTACCTTACCTAGACCAGTGGTTCTCAAACATTCACCAAGTACTACCTCAGAAAACACTTGGCTCGCTAAATGCCACCATAACGACCATCGTTGAAATACATTAGCCCACTAGGCCTAAATATTCTTCAAAAATAAGTAATCAAGTATACTGTATGCAATATTTTGGCCACTTTACCATTACAGTTTGAGCAATAATGGATACTTTCATCAATTGGTTCTGTGGCATACCAATAGATGGAGCCCGCGTACCAGCTTGAGAATCACTGCCCTAGACATTTATATATGCTTGTATGGCACAATATGTATTGCAAGCTCTTATTTGGATTGCTAGTTTAGACACTAAACACATCTCATGGCTGCAGGAAGTGCTGCACTATTTTGATTAACATTTTTTAGCAACAGTGAACAAACTTATTGGCTGTAAGGCTATAGTTTGTACTATGATAATTAACTTCTACAGTTCCACCTACCACAGTACACAACTTACCAGTCATTCCATTGTGTCTTCCCTTCGATGCCTTGATGAAACACAAACGGTACACATTCAGATGTAGTTCACAGTACGTTAAGTCCGACAAAACATTAAAAAGGTCCGTCGCTTGCATTTGTGTCTTAGAGGTGAAATAACCAAGAGCGTCTGAAGTGGCTCTCAGTTTTGGATGTTCTAAGATTGATCTAGCACCATTTCTGGTCCCAAAAGCCACAAGGCAGCTGGGGGGTTTAAAAAGATGCAATTAAAAGTGGTTAAACTTGACGGATGCTTACAGGCCTTCATGCAGAGGTGCAGGTGGGGGGATACCTTCCATAACTGTTGGTAGAGAAACGTATTTAATAACCAGGACTGCATTGTATACATTTTTACAAAAACACAAGACAAATGCTTCAAATGCCAAACAAAAACCTCCAAAAGAACTGGAGCAAACATCAATATAAAGTAGTGTTTCTCAAATGGGGGTATGCATACCCCTGGGGGTACTTGAAGGTATGCAGAGAGGTATGAGATTATTATTTTTTTTTAATTCTAAAAATAGCAACACTTCAAAAGTCTTTTATAAATATATTTATTGAATAATACTTCATATGAATGTATGTTCATAAAGAAATGCAACAATGCAATATTCAGTGTTGACAGCGAGATTTTTTTGTAGACATGTTACATAAATATTGATGTTAAAGATTTCTTTTCATGAGAAGAAATGTTTAGAATTAAGTTCATGAATCCAGATGGATCTCTTACAATTTCCAGAGGGCACTTTAAGTTGATGATTACTTCTATCTGTAGACATCTTTATTTATAATAGAATCAATAGTAAATTTTTCAACAAGTTTTTAGTTATTTTTATATATTTTTTTTCCAAATAGCTCAAGAAAGACCACTACAAATGAGCAATATATTGCACTGGTATACAATTTCATAAATCAGAAACTGATGACATAGTGCTGTATTTTACTTCTTTATCTCTTTTTTACATTAATAAACGCTTTGTTCTGATTAGGGGGTACTTGAATTAAAAAAAAATTCACAGGGGGGTACATCACTGAATAAAGGTAGAGAATCACTGCATAAAGGTAGAGAACCACTGACTGAAAGTAGTGGTTCTCAAATGGTGATAGCGTACCCCGCGGATACGTGAGATTAAAAAAAAATATTCAAAAATTGCAACATTTCAAAAATCCTTTATAAATATATTCATTGAATAATACTTCAACAAAAATATGAATGTAAGTTCATAAACTGAAAAGAAATGCAACAATGCAATATTCAGTGTTGACAGCCAGATTTTTTGTGGAGATTTCCATAAATGTTGATGTTAAAGATTTATTTTTTTGTGAAGAAATGTTTAGAATTAAGTTCATAAATCTAGATGGATCTCTATTACAAACCCCAAAGAGGGCACTTTAAGCGGATGATTACTTTTATGTGTAGAAATCTTTATAATTGAATCACTTTCAACAAGTTTTTAGTTATTGTTATATCTTTTTTTCCAAATAGTTCAAGAAAGACCACTACAAATGTTATACAATTTAATAAATCAGAAAATGATGACATAGTGCTGTATTTTACTTCTTTATCTCTTTTTTCAACCAAAAATGCTTTACTCTGATTAGGGGGTATTTGAATTTAAAAACAAAAATCACTGAATAAGTGTTGAGAACCACTGACATAAAGGACTGTTCTCCTGCTAGTCAGGGACATTTCTGTTTAAATAATTTACGCACGTAAATACAATTTTGTTCAAGTTTGACACAACTCCATCTTAAAGCAAGGATGTATAATTCTGCATTATAGGAAACTATCTTTAGCAAAGAGGAACATGATGTTGTCTTTATGAAGAAGTCAAATGAACAGAGTACGTAAGAATAGAAAGCTGCAAACTAGCCAAAGACTTCACAAAAACTAAGTGTATAAAATTAAACATATAAACGACGTCTAAACTATGGATACAATGTTTCCACGGGAGGACTAAGAGGAAATAAATGTATGCACACGTGGTCAAGCTAGCTTGTGCTGGCTAACGTGCTAAGAGTGGTTCTTCAAACCAACGCGAACCAAACTATAACTCACACACGGTGTAGGTCATTTAATTTTAAGTGAAAGTTCTGCCAAAGACAAAATATACAATGAAACGACGTCAACAGCTTACCGTTCCTTTGGCAAAAAAAAAGTTGTCCACGCCATTTACATTTATGTTGGGAGGACAATACGCACAGCACCGCACTATGCGAGCTAAGAGGAAGACGGTGTTTCAAACCAAGCCTTTTATTGGATGGTGTCAACATCGAGTTGGAGGAAGTAGTACCGGATTGGTTATTTGAGATCGACATATTTCTTGACCAACCATCAGGTAGTACCTGATTGGTTACTTTAGATAGACCAATCAAATTATCGCTACCTTTTGACGTTACTTTTACTCCCTTTATTTCAAATATTTGCGCGAACCCAACTAAATTGGCAAAAGTAAATAAATACAATTGTCATATCATAGTGTGTAGGAGTAAGACATAAATCCACAAATTAACCTTTAAAGGCCTACTGAAACCCACTACTACCCAACACGCAGTCTGATAGTTTGTACATCAATGTTGAAATATTAACACTGCAACACATGCCAAAACGGCTTTTTTAGTTTACTAAATTACAATTTCAAATTTCCCGGGAGTTTCGTCTTGGAAACGTCTGTAATGATGACGTGTTTGCAGGACGTCACGCGTTTTTAGGAAGTATGAGAGCTACGCACACACACAGCTAAAAGTAGTCTGCTTTAACCACATAATTATACAGTATTTTGGAGATCTGTGTTGCTGAATCTTTTGCAATTTGTTCACTTAATATTGGAGAAGTCACAGTAGAAAGATGTAGTTGGGAAGCTTTAGCCTTTAGCCACACAAACACACGGTGATTCCTTGTTTAAAATTCCCAGAGCTGGAACTTTCCTATGGATCAGAGCGCGGTCAAGCCTACATGGATCCCGACCACATGTCACCCAGCAGGTTTCGGTGAGAATATTGTGGTTTAAAAAGTCACCACTTACCGGATATCAGCTGAGCTTGTGTCGTCCATAAAGCTGCCGTCGACACCCGTAAGACATTGCCGTCAACACACCCGTGGACAAACCCCTCCAACTATCAGGTAATATTAAACTCACTAAAACACTAGCAACACAATAGAAAGATAAGGGATTTCCCAGAATTATCCTAGTAAATGTGTCTAAAAACATCGGAATACGTCCCAATGCTATCGCGTTTTTTTTTTTCCCCCCAGTCCATTATCAATATCCTCAAACACAAATCTTTCATCCTCGCTCAAATTAATGGGGAAATTGTCGTTTTCTCCGTCTGAATAACTTTTTGTTAGAGGCTCCCATTAAAATCAATGTGAACATGTGAGGAGCCCTCAACATGTGACGTCATCGTCTACGACTTCCGGTAAAGGCAAGGCTTTTTCAGGAAGTACCAAAAGTGAGGACTTTATTGTCGATATAATGTGGAAACAGGTATATTTAAAGGCCTACTGAAATGAGATTTTCTTTTTTAAACGGGAATAGCAGGTCCATTCTGTGTCATACTTGATCATTTTGCGATATTGCCATATTTTTGCTGAAAGGATTTAGTAGAGAACACCAACGATAAAGTTTGTAACTTTTGGTCGCTAATAAAAAAGCCTTGCCTGTACCGGAAGTAGCAGACGATGTGCGCGTGACGTCACGGGTTGTAGGGCTCCTGACATCCTCACATTGTTTATAATCATAGCCACCAGCAGCAAGAACAATTCGGACCGAGAAAGCGACGATTTCCCCATTAATTTGAGCGAGGATGAAAGATTCGTGGATGAGGAGAGTTAGAGTGAAGCACTAAAAAAATTAAAAAAAAAAGGGAAAAAAAAGAAAAGGCGACGGCTCCGGGTGACGGCAGTGTGAGCGATTCAGATGCTATTAGACACATTTACTAGGATAATTCTGTTAAATCCCTTATTTGCTTATTGTGTTAATAGTGTTTTAGTGAGATTATAGTCATACCTGAAAGTCAGAGGGCTGCGGTGAACGCCAGTGTCTCTGAGTGAAGCCAATGGAGGAGCCAAGATCACAGCTGCCTTTTTGACAGCTGCAGGAGGTCACATAATCCACTCAAGTCTCCGGTAAGAGCTGACTTAATACCACAATTTTCCCATCCAAAAACTTGCTGGTTGACGTAGAGAAACATGTTTGCTTGACCGCTCAGTGTTAAAGCTTCACAACAAACAAAGAAACACCGGATGTGTTTGTTTTGCTAAAGGCAGCTGCAATCCACCGCTTTCCACCAATAACATTCTTCTTTATAGTCTCCATTATTAATTAAACAAATTGCAAAAGATTCAGCAACACAGATGTCCAAAATACTGTGTAATTATGCGATGAAAAGAAACGACTTTTAGCCATTAGTGGTGCTGGGCTGAAATATCCGCTCCAACCAAGCACGCGTCAACATAAGAGTCATCATTTCGCGACGTTTTCAACAGGATACCTCGCGGGAATTTTAAAATTGCAATTTAGTTAACTAAACCGGCCGTATTGGCATGTGTTGCAATGTTAAGATTTCATCATTGATGTATAAACTATCAGACTGCGTGGTCGGTATTAGTGGGTTTCAGTAGGCCTTTAAAATAAAGTTTACAGACATCGCGATATTCCAAGCAACAGACAACCAGGATACTTCACAAACTATGGCATTTATTTCAAACAGAGGCTCCTGCTTTGCATTTTTACAATAAATTACACAATGACCATCATCGGATGAACCTAATAAATACTATTTCAACACGCTCCATTGTTGTAATCTCTGACCCAGACCATTTGCCATGCATTTGGGAAAATAGCCTCATTTGAAACAGTCTTCTCTTACAATCACAAGCAAATGAAAAACAGAACTGAATACAAACTAAAGCAAAATATGACATTAAAAAAAGGGGGAAACACAGAAGAAAATCTATTTAAAAAGGGATAAAAGTTATAACAAATGTTCTTCTTACAAGAAACATGTATGGGGACAAGAGGGACAACAACCATGCTTTAAGTCTCAATATGTACACCCAAACTACAGTTAAAACCATAAAACTGTCTGTACAGAAAAGTACATTATTAACAGTGCAAGATATTAAATAGCTTGACTCAAAACACTTCTCAATGTACAAATCTAACAAAAGCATTCAGTCACATACATTTGCTAAACAAGATGTAACTTCAGGTTATCATTGAATATGGTTCTATACAAAGGAAACATGTCATCTGAAATGCACCCATATACATTTCTGTATAATATAAATGCACATTTACAATATCATTACTTTTATTCTGGTCATAGTCCGTGAAAAGAAACAAGATTTTTGGTAAGGGTAAATAGAAGCCTTGTGTGGCAGTTGGCATGATACCGTATATGAACTACTGATCCTCTAGCCAATGAAAACAAAGTAACTCCATGTTTGCAGCACTGTACACGCAGGATTCATCTTCATTTAGCCTGTAAATAACTCGTATGGCTATATTCAAGTTCATTATCCAGTCTGAGACGTGAATGACAGCTAGTGAATAATGTGGACATAAACAGATGGTTAAAAAACGCAGGTGATGTGAAGTAATGCAACCATTGCATTCAGCATCATTGCACGCTTTATAACTATTCAGTAGTAGATTACAGGTGATCCAGTATAGTTCTGTGTTGCATTTAAATTGATATTAAATATGCTCATAACTTCCACCAGTACCCATTTTTCACAGCTCTGTACACACACGCACGTGCGCACACACAAGCACACGCAAGTCTTTCATAAGGGATTTCTTTCCAGGCTACCCTCTGATTTGAGAAGAGGAGCAGGGAAAAAAGTGCAGTCCTTTCTGAAAGTGCCACAGGGATGAGAACAAAAAGGCACTACAGTATCATTCCATGATCCATCCACTGTGGCTACATGTGGAGCAAATATTAGCTGAAAAGCATTTCATGTGCCCACCTCAAGACTCCTGTGAATGCCTGTGGAAGATATGAGCATTGTCAACCAGTTGAGGTTTTTCTTTTTTATGACAGGGAATATGGTTAAGTTAAACACTGAATATATGCCCTTAATGCCAATGTGGCAGTGTTCTTTTGAAGTCCCCGTAATTAAAACGGAGCGCTCAGGCATGTTGACCATAAGAAGGGAGTAAATGGGAAGGAAAACACCCCTTAATAATGCATTTCATATCAAATTGAAACAGTTATTGCTTGCAAAAACAATCCTTAAAAATGTTCAATTACAATTAGGTAGAGCACAAAAGACAATTGTGTATCTTCCTTTACACTAATTTCGTCCCCACTATGCAATCATAAAAGTGCACTTAAGTGCCATTAGCTTGCCAAGAAAACATTCCTCAATAGAAAATAGTGCTTGTTTTTGTTGTCTGGTGTTGTGCCCCAGTCGTTACAGTATGTAGTAGGTTGGTGACTTGTCCATTCTGCGGGAAGGGAATGGGGATGATGTCCCCAGGGTGCTGGTTAAGTGCTTAGTGCGGCGGCTCTCTGCTGTTACTCCCTGTCACCTGCACTCCACTGATACCCCGGAGTTCTGTGAAGAAGAGGAGGATGAAGACACCGGCGGGTCGGCCAGCGTTAGCATGACGGCTGCTGTCAGTGAGCTGGAGGATGGTGACGAGGACGACGATGAAGAGGATGCCGCCACGGTGCCTGCAGAACAAAAAGAAGGTTTGGTTGATCAATTTGCATCTTCCAAGAAATTTTAGCAATCTGTGCTTGTGGTTTCGACTTTTTCGATTTCATTTCTTCAGTTGTGCAATTGGCTCACAAGCTCCATCACAGACCAAATAAATGTGTATGCCACGGCACCACTGTAGCTGTACATAGTGGATCAGGGACTTGAGGGTCCAATTCAGGAGCAAACACGTGAAGCTTGGGAAAGGTCGGTGATAGGGATGGGTATTGAATTAGGGCTGGGTGATATATTGCGGGTTTTTCTCTGTGCGATAGAGAAAATTACTATATCGTAATATTCGAGTACAGGTTCTCACACAGTTGTGTTTAACTGCTGGCATTACGCTCCTTCTTGTGTCTCCTTCTCACAGACAGTAAGCGCAGGTTCCTACACACGTCACACACCGTCACGTCATACGTCACATACGTATACGCCCTCGCCCAGCAGAGAGGTAGCAGCATGGCTAACGTTAGCTGTGATGCTAGCGGATTGTTACGAGGGGTAGTAATACAAGAGAAAAAAGGTGCCAATCTGGTAACAAATGAAGGAAGAATTAATTCCCAAGAAAAACAACACGGGGTCCAACGTCTGGCGGTGGTTGGGCTTCAAGCGCGGGTATATCGAATAGACAACTTTAATTTGTCAAGTGTGGGGCACAAGCGTTGCTACCAAAAGTAGCATTACTGCTAATATGTAGCATCATTTGAAAAGTCACCTGCTAATAACTGTTTAATAAATACAGTTTTGGTCAATTTCCCTCTCTCCATGAAAGTTTAAAATGAGCATATATTGATGCAGTATGAAGAAGAATGTTTTAATGTAGACACATAAAATGTTGGACTCCGCCAAGGCTGCCGTTTGTCACCGATTCTGTTCACAACTTTTATGGACAGAATTTCTAGGCGCAGTCAAGGCGTTGAGGGTTTCTGGTTTGGTGGCCGTGGGATCAGGTCTCTGCTTTTTGCACATTATGTGGTCCTGATGGCTTCATCTGGTCAGGATCTTCAGCTCTCACTGGATCGGTTTGCAGCAGAGTGTGAAGCGACCAGAATGAGAATCAGCACCTCCAAGTCCGAGTCCATGGTTCTCTCCCGGAAAAGGGTGGAGTGCCATCTCCGGGTCAGGGAGGAGACCCTGCCCCAAGTGGAGGAGTTTAAGTACCTAGGAGTCTTGTTCACGAGTGGGGGAGGAGTGGATCGTGAGATCGACAGGCGGATCGGTGCGGCGTCTTCAGTAATGCGGACGTTGTACCGATCCCTTGAGGTGAAGAAGGAGCTGAGCTGGAAGGCAGAGCTCTCAATTTACCGGTCGATCTACGTTCCCATCCTCACCTATGGTCATGAGCTTGGGGTCATGACCGAAAGGATAAGATCACGGGTACAAGCGGCCGAAATGAGTTTCCTCCGCCGGGTGGCGGGCTCTCCCTTAGAGATAGGGTGAGAAGCTCTGTCACCCAGGAGGAACTCAAAGTAAAGCCGCTGCTCCTCCACATCGAGAGGAGCCAGATGAGGTGGTTCGGGTATCTGGTCAGGATGCCACCCGAACGCCTCCCTAGGGAGATGTTTAGGGCACGTCCAACCGGTAGGAGGCCACGGGGAAGACCCAGAACACGTTGGAAAGACGATGTCTCCCGGCTGGCCTGGGAACGCCTCGGGATCCCCCGGGAAGAGCTAGACGAAGTGGCTGGGGATAGGGAAGTCTGGGCTTCCCTGCTTAGGCTGCTGCCCCCGCGACCCGACTTCGGATAAGCGGAAGAAGATGGATGGATGGACATAGAATCATCATACTGCTGTGATTATATGCATCAAGTGTTCATTCAAGGCAAAGGCAAAATACCGAGATATATATCGTATATCGCGATATGGCCTAAAAATATTGCGATAATAAAAAAAAGGCCATATCGCCCAGCCCTATATTGAATATGTACTTTTATTATGTACGGACTGATTTCCATCTGTACTACCGGGTATCAATTCTGGTGAAATCAAATCATGCCATATTTCGATACTTTTGTTGCATGTGACATCACATCCAGTTGCAGACTCAAACACTTGGCGAGGACACAAGCACTCAAGCAGCACTCAGTTGGCCTGTCATTAAGCAACGCTGCAATTTTCAACACCAACAAAGCAAGTACAAGCAAGTCACGCTCGAACGTAAAGTAAGGTTACACTTATCAAAATTTGCCAATTTGATGCTATTTTAATTTGGATTTGCCATAGATATGCTACTGATTAGCACCAACAATTTTACATGGCGATTTCTAAACCTCTAAATGTGATCATGAAAACTACAACTAAGATGCACATTACAATCTAGCAAATAGTGTGTAATAAGCACAACACTTACTATACAGTAATAAACACTTTGTAGGGTGCAACATTTAACTAGATTCCGCTAAATAGCAAATACTTCTCCCTGACTCAGCAACACATCGCAGTCTATACATTACTGCCATCTAACATCCTGGAATTGCAACTGCATGCAAAGTCTACTCTGTAATACTTGCAAATGAGATTCCGAAGTGTAAGAAATCAAGATGTAACAACTGGACAGCACAGCTATCATTATCAGCTTACTGTTAAATGTTACATTTACGAAATTAGATTTATTGTTGAACAAAATAACAGTAAGTAACACATGAACACACACAGAAGCACAGAAAATGTGTACTGTATTGGTTTTCGGTACTGTATCAATTTAAATGTGAACGATACCCATCCTTATCAGTGAATGATGCCAACACCGCCCGCCAGAGGAATTTACTTCACACTCTGTCTCAAGAATGAAATATTTTCAAATAAATACATTCAAATGAAAGAACACTGATCACAGGAAGCTAACTTACTTTCCCTTTCCTTCTTTTTCATACGCTTCCGTCGTCTGTCTATGGAGGCCACCTCAGACTTGAGGGAGAGGTAGTGGTTCCTGATGTCTTGAAGCTTCTCCTGAAGGAATGAGATCCTCTCCAGACTGCTCATCTTCTCCAGGTCAGCTAGTGAGGATTGAAAAAGTTCAATTTGTGCTGTCAAAAAAACTAACTAAGATAACGATTAGAGAGCAGACATCAAGGTAATAGTAAGAGTAAATTGTGGTAAATACAGTGTATCCGGAAAGTAGGGCTGGGCGATTTTGGTTTTTATTAATATCGCGATATTTTTATGCCATATTGCGATATACGATATATATTACGATATTTTGCCTTGGCCTTGAATGAACACTTGATGCATATAATCACAGCAGTATGATGATTCTATGTGTCTACATTAAAACATTCTTCTTCATACCGCATTAATATATGCTACTTTTAAACTTTCATGCAGAGAGGGAAATCACAACTAAGTCAATTGACCAAAACTGTATTTATTTAACTCTTCATTCTCTCACGGGTGACTTTTTAAATGAAAGAACAAATTAATAGTGTTGCTACCTTTTTGTAGTAACACTTCTGTTGCATACTTTGCATATTGCTGTTGTCTGCTGAATATCTTCCCACTTGAAGCCAAACCACCGCCAGATGATGGATCCCTTGCTCTTTATTTTGGGCATTTATTGTTCTTCCTCCATTTGTGATTAGTTTCGCACCTTCTCTCTTTTGTATTGTCACAAGCTCCGCTCCGCTCTGCTTGCACGACCTGCCTCAGCTAACGTTAGCCATTCCGCTACCTCTCTGCTCGACGAGAGCGTATGACGCTAGACGCGCGACAGTATGTGACGTGTGTAAGAAGGTGGGCTTGTTTTACGTCTCTGTGAGAAGGAGAGACGAGAAGGAGTGAGAAACGGCAGTAATGTAATGCCCGCAGCTAATAGCAACTATGTGAGAACATATTATCAAATATTACGATATAGTATTTTTTTATATCGCACAGAGACAAACCTGCGATGTATTGTTTGTATCAATATATCGCCCAGCCCTACCGGAAAGTATTCACAGCGCTTCACTTTTTACACAAATCTCCGGAGCAAAGTCTGTCTAGCTTGTCCGCCTTGATTATGAAGCCAAACGACGGTAGTGCGCCAGCGCCTGACTTCGTGTTGGCTAAAATGCATTAATAAATTAAGTTTTTTCGGTAATTAAAAAATTACACGTATTACTAACAGTCGGAAGTTTTATTGAAAATTATCATTATACGGTTTACCGTTACATACCTTAAAGTTAAAAAAGTTAAAGTACCAATGATTGTCACACACACACTAGGTGTGGCGAAATTATTCTCTGCATTTGACCCATCACCCTTGATCACCCCCTGGGAGGTGAGGGGAGCAGTGGGCAGCAGCGGTGCCGCGCCCGGGAATCATTTATGGTGATTTAACCCCCAATTCCAACCCTTAATGCTGAGTGCCAAGCAGGGAGGTAATGGGTTCCATTTTTATAGTCTTTGGTATGACTCAGCCGGGATTTTAACTTACGACCTACCGATCTCAGGGCGGACACTTTACCCACTAGGCCACTGAGCAGGTCCATTAACGAGTAAAAAGTCAGGTGCAAGTCACGGCCTGTTGTTGCCGTTGATGTCGGCAAAATTTGTAGGGCATTAGAAAAAGTCACAAGGGCGGTCACGGTTTTTGCTGTGGTTAAATTCGAGCCCTGCAGTACCATCACCACAGTGAAGCATGATGGTGGCAGCATTGTGCTGTGGGGTTGTTTTCCAGCAGTAGGAACTGGTACACTACTCAGGATAGAGGGAAAGATGAATGCAGCAATGTACAGAGACACCCTGGATGAAAACCTAATCCAGAGTACTCAGCCTGAGGCGATGGTTCATCTTTCAGCAGGACAATGACCCTAAGCAGGATATCAAAGGTATGGACAACTGTGTAAATGTTCTTGAGTGGCACAGCCAGAGCCTAGACTTGAATTCCATTAAACATCTCTGGAGAGATATTAAAATAGCTGTGCAAGACGTTTCCATCCAACCTGATGGAGTTTAAGAGGTATTGCAAAGAGGAATGGGCAACGAGAAATGGGCAAAACTGCCAAAAGGTGCCACAAGCTTGTGGCATCGTATTCAAAGAGACAAGAAAAAAAACAAAACGAAAAAAAAACAAGAGACTTGAGTCTG
>NC_084619.1:24335730-24343230 GCF_033978795.1 Nerophis ophidion
CTCGCCAATTGTCAGCTTGTGACAAAATGGCACCATCTGTCAGCTAGCAATTTACGCTCTAGTATTCATACAGCAATTAGCGCGCCAGTTGTCAGCTAGCTATTAGTGCACTAGCTGCCAGCTAGTTATTAGCAGTGCTATACTATATTATTTTAATATATTAGTATTACACAATAACAAGGTACCTTTAGGACCAGTTTCATTATAAACATAATTTCATACATGTTATATAAGTAGGAGGTTCCCTGCTACATCTCTATTTGACTAGTACCTTTGGACTTCTGTTCGCTTTCCTGCTGGCTGCTGTTGCTCAGCTCCAGACTGCAGTTGCTGCTGCTGTTTGAGGAGAGCGTGGCGTCAAACACCTTAGGTGGGGAGCCCGCCCCTTCATCCTGAGGAATGTCCGGCAGCTCCCCGAGACTCTCCACTTCCACTGTGCTACTGTCGGTCTCGCTGCGCCCGCCTGCTACTTCCTCCTGCTCCAATCCTGGCAAGAGACCAATAGAAGCCGACTCCGGAGGCAGGCCAAGGGGTGTGGGCGGCGCATCGGAGAGAGGCTGTGCTTGCCCAGAGTCTTCCACTGCACTGCCTCCACCTGAAGGGGACTCTGGTGTGGTGGGTGGTGTGTTGAGTACAGAATTACTGCCACTACTGGGGAACTCTTGTAGTTTTTCATCCATCTGCTCCTCTGAAATGTCATCGTCAGGTCCTGCATCTTGTTCGACACTTGTATCGTCCAGACATGAAGGTACAGGTGGAGGAGGAGAATTAGCAGCTTCTGTGTCGGAATCAGAGAATAACTCCTTAAGAGTCTTTTTGGGCCATTGTGCCTGAATGCTGGACCAAACGTCCTTTTGGCCTTTGGAGCGCACAGCGGGCTTCTCCTCTCCGTTTCCAGACATCTTGGCCTTCTTTTCAGGAATGTCCCAGAACCCGGCTTGTCTGCTGGATTTGCTCTTCTCCTTAGTCCCATTGTACTTCTTGGAAGGGGATCCTTTGGTTTTTTGGCGACCTCGTTCACTCTCTTCAACTTGGGACCCAGAATGTGCTGCACCCTCCTCATCTGAACTGGTACTAGAGGAGGCACCTCTGTCCTCCATGGCACCAGCGCTTCTGTCTTCCAGCTTCCTAGAAGAGCTGACCCCCAGCCAGTCTGCACTTCTTGTGGCCCTCTTAGCTTTGGACAGGTTTTTGGGGGTCCTCTCTGCTGCCCCTTCAGATTTCCTTTTCCTGGTGTTTGTGTCCCCCATGAAATCAGGCGGGTTTCTGTGCTTCACCCCTTCTGCTCCGATTATCTCCTGGTTCTTCTCGGAAATTGCAGAAGATTTGGCTCCATCGGTGGGCGTGTCACTCTCGTTCCGTTCTGAGGTTTTTTGAAGCTCCGGTGAGGCTTTGTTTTCGTTACGGTCCCCCTCATCCTCATGCTCACTTTCCTCCGTGGAAAGCTCAGAGGCTGAGTCAAAGACAAAAAGTTAGTTTCATCACGAACAAGATGAAAGCAGAAAAATAAGAGTGTTTTTCTACCTTGCAGACCGTTGAGGATAGAAGTTATTTCAATAGACTTGATGGGAGACTGATGATGAGTCCCTGGATCCTCCACGCCCTGGTCTATTTTGGAAAATACATCCTGAGTCAGGTCACACTTGGAGAGAGGGACACGGTTATTGTTGGGCGAAGGACCAAGGATATCGCTGTCGTCGAGCCTCTCCAGCCTGTCTCGCTCCCTCTCAGCTTTATTCTATCAGAATTAGACACAAGTCAATCACCCATTTCATCATGCAAAGGCAAAAAAGCCAAAGCTTGTCAAAAGTCATACCTTTATTTTTTTGCGGTGCTTTATTTTGGGTACATTCTTATTGGCAGGGCAAACAATCGTGTCTGCTTTAATCCATTCATCATATCTACAAAAGCAAATACAAACACAGAATACCGTTTTTCGTCAATCAGATCTAAGAGGGGATTTCAATAAAATATCCTCACTTCACCACCCACCAGGCAACCACCTTGACTGTCTGGCCCGACACATTGCTGTGATACAGTAAACCTCTACAGCAAAGGAATAAATCCCACAGTGTTGAGATAAAGCCTTTGAGGAAAATATTTACACCAACACCGACAGAACAGAAGGTGCTATGTGGGTCATATGAGGAGAATGAAAAGTTGCACGATATCACACACACGCATACACACACATACACAAGACACAATGTAGAGAACATCCCATTGTCTTTTCAAAGAGTACTACAGGATCACACAACAACAATGAGACAATGAAATGCAATTTTTTCTAGTTCCTCGAATGCTCTACATTAGCACATTAAGCCTAGCCCACTGGAGGGTTGGAGGGTAGAGGTGAGAGAAGCTGAACTTTCCTTGGCCCCTCATATGTTAGTGTAGCTCTATTGCAGAAGCTAAAAGGAATGGAATTACAACAACTGCAGGGCCAATCCAAGCACAACAGATAGCAGTTCAGCATGTCTGTAAATTTGTTTGAGACAGACATCTGAGGGGGTGGACAGACGGGGGGGGGTTCAATCACAACTGGCTAAGAAAAGCGTACAAGCAATCCACAGCGACCCAATTCTGCCCCTCAAGGGCCCAGTCAGCTCTAACTAAGAGACTGGATCGGATGAAGCAGAATTGTGAAGAAAGGGCGCATTAGTCACTGTTGCAGGGATATCCATGACATGGTGATCCCGCTGGCCAATTTGAAGGTTAAGATGTGATTTTGCTTTAGGGTGAATACAGAAGTTAGGTGATTCTCCCCACGTCCTGCCTTACCTGACGTTCCAGCCACAGTAGTGCACCAGGTAGCGCACTGCTCCCCCCTCCACGTCTGCCTCTTTCACAGTGGCCTCGTACGTCTTCAGACTGCGGCCTCGCCCATACCTCACCTGCACCTTCATCCCCGGGGGGTAACACTCAAACTCCTCCCCTTCCTCCCCCTCCTGACTGTTGTCATCCCTGCAAGAAAAACAGTTCAGCACTTCCTGTCCCTAGTCTGCTCCAGACAGCACTACAGAAGCCCACACAGCCGCCCCGCCTTTCTCTATTCTATTATATAGCTTTTTTTCCCTCTTCTATCCAGTTAAAGGGTCTCACCAACTTCCAATCCCTGACTGTCATCTACAGCACACTGAATAATATAGAGAAAGCCTTTCAAATGACAGCACTAAAGGCGTTGCAGAAATGAAATAATGACTAACTACTATCTCTCCAGCCCTACATGCATAAAGCACGCCTGGGATTATCATTCACACGCTGTATAGAACAAAACAGCCACAAGGAGGAGCTGGTGAGAAACAGTCAGGAGATGTCAAAGCTAGAGGGGTCTACTGGCAGTGCAGGGGGAGTACCGGTTAAGTGGCTAAGGCCCACAGGCCGCAGGGGTCTCCAGAGCCGAAAGGGGCATGTTAGCACAGCAAAGCACAACTTAGCAGGCAGCACAGCAACCTGAAGCACAACCATAATATTCCATTTTGTTTGCTGCCATATACAGCAGATCAAAAACCTCCACAGTCCACACTGCAGCTCAGAGCAGGGGATTACTTTAAAATGATGTGCAGTAGTCCACACAGACCAACAAAAGAAGCTATTTATAATACTTAAAGTAATAAAACAACAAATGTAGGACACAAAATTATGTTGACAAAAACAGACCTGTTCTCTAACCAGATGGTTGGCCGTATTTCTGATTGGAAATCAAATTAATGACTTATAAATACTGAATTGAAAAAGTTTGGAAAAAAATTGAAAATAGGACGCATTAATCTGCAAGATGAGACAGCATCTAATTTTCTCATGTTCTGAATCACTTTCAGAAGTATGCATCATAATTCCCAATAATACTGTATAATGTTTGGTAATGTATGTATTCTTTGTATTTTTATTATGTATGCTCCTATATGGACCCCAGGAAGACTAGCAGTCGCCTTGGCATCAGCTAATAAACAATAAACAATACATAGGAAAGACAGCTAGAGGACAGGCCAAATTTAAGAAAAATTAAATGACTATTACAAATTGCTACAACCAAATAGTTTTAATATGGTAGATCAGCTACTATAGTATATCATATTAATTACATATTATATTTCAGCACTAGATTGTACATTACGGAACTCAGGTTTAAAAGGTATTTCTCTGAAGTCCTGGAAAATCTCCACCTAGGTCAGGGGTCACCAAACTTTTTGAAACCAAGAGCTACTTCTTGGGTACTGATTAATGTGAAGGGCTACCAGTTTGATACACACTTAAATAAATTGCCAGAAATAGCCAATTTGCTCAATTTACCTTTAACTATATTTTATTATTAATAATTAATTATATTTATCTTTGTGGAAACACTGATCATCTTAATGATTTCTCACAATAAATATATATAGAAACGGATAAATATCAATATGCAACAATTTATTTTTATATTTTCTCTAAGTGCACATTTTTCAAATTGAACATTTTCAAATGATCACTTCTAAGACAGTCTTGTGAAATCACAATATCCCATTTTAACTAGCTAGCCAATAACATTTTTTAACAAATCATGAATTACTTTGCACCATGTTTGTACAAATAATAACTCATGTAAAATACAAAAGTCAACTCTCAAATTTTTAAATAAATTATGTCACACTTTGAACTGGACACCAAATCTGTTATCTGTTTCTTTATCAGTTAGTAGGAAGCCTGGCATTGCATGCTGTTAACTAGTGTGTTGTACTCTGGTGTGTAACTTGACACTGTAACTCTGAGCGAGTCTTGCAGATGTGCATCAGTGAGGCATGTTCTGTGTTTATTCCTGATGAAGTTCATTTCAGAAAAGGCTGATTCACAAAGATAAGTTGAATCAAACAGGCGTGCAACCTTCATAGCTGCTGTGCATACACCACTGTAATTTTCTGTGTCAACAGGGCACCAAAAGTTTGGTGCAGCCTGGTGGGCTTTAAATTTTAAACTGTCAGGGAAGAAGAGGAAGGAATTTAAAAGCTAAAAAGGTATATGTGTTTAAGAATCCTAAAATCATTTTTAAGGTTGTATTTTTTCTCTAAAATTGTCTTTCTGAAAGTTACAAGAAGCAAAGTAAAAACATAAATTTATTTAAATAAGTGAAGACCAATATTTTCTTGGATTTTCAAATTCTATTTGAGTTTTGTCTCTCTTAGAATTAAAAATGTCGAGCAAAGCGAGACCAGCTTGCTAGTAAATAAATACAATTTAAAATATAGAGGTAGCTCACTGGTAAGTGCTGCTATTTGAGCTATTTTTAGAACAGGCCAGCGGGCTACTCATCTGGTCCTTACAGGCTACCTGGTACCCGTGAGCACCGCGTTAGTGACCCCTGACCTAGGGTATATATATATTTTTTTTTAGATTTAAAGCAACAAGTCAGCACTATAATGGATAAAATGTGACAAAATGAGGGCATCCTATTTTGAAAGCACAAAGTAAAGTAATAACACAACAACTAAATCATTTACAAATTAACAAATTCAAAAAACATTCCAGGCCTCAACTTCTTAGCCACAAATTATGATCCCCCCAACCCATCATGAAGCAACTTGAAAAGACACAATTTAACAAGAAAAAGGGAACATTTGTCAACACAGAGTTAATCTTCCCTCTAAAAGGTTACTGCTTTGTCTCTAGCGGTCTACTGCATCAGCAACAACAATCACACTCACGCACACTCACACGGAACATTAAATAAAGCTGAACACAAAAAAAGCCAAAAAATATGAGGTAAAGCGAGAGAGGAAAGGGCAACTAGCGTTGTCAATAGAAGGGCAGGGTGGAAGTCAAGAGGCCATGTTGTGTGCGCTGAGAGGGTGAGGCTAGAGAGAGAGAAATGGTGGAAGAAAGTGAGAGATAAGAGCACAGTTTGACATGCCAGGTGAAAAGTAGCTGTCAGCCTTTGCCAGCTGATGCAGACTAAGCCATGAGTAATAATAACTGCAGAGTGGGTAAGAGTTTGGTTAGAAAAGAGAGAGAGGCCTTCCTCTCTCTCACCCAGGTGAATTGTGGGTATAAAGCAAATTAATGCTATTAAGGTCTAGCTGCCACCAAGAAAGGACATATTGGGCATTTATCAGGAGTACAATGCTAACCTTTTCTGCTGATGGCAATTTAAATACTGACTCCATAGCACCCACCATGTGTTTGTGCTATTAAGATGCTTTTTTTTTTTAACCCCCCTCTAGGAGTCGTCGTCCATTCAAATCACCTACCCAGAGTTATCCTTGCTTTGCCGCTCCTCATCATGGTCTTGTTTGATGCTATCAGCTCCGAGGCGAGACGTTGAAGAGCCTTCATCTGCGTCTCCTAAACAAGGGCTGTCTTCCTCCTCCTCTTCATCGACATTTTTGTCTCCATTGCTGTCCTTTCTTTCAGCTTTTGAAAACGCAGGCTCACATTTGTGTGGCTCCAACTCGGGTTTCTCTTCCTGAGGGAGAGGGAGGTTTTTAATACAAAAAAGACTTGTCAAAGAACATGTCTATTTGTGCATGCTGTTTGTTTGGAGCACATTCCGAGAAAAGAGTGGAAAAATGTGAATGCACCTTGCAGACTACAGACAGTGTGTGGATTGCTTCTCCGTTCCGATAGTCTTTCTGTTCCTCTGGGCTGGTTGATGTGGCAGCTGGGCTTCCTCCCTCAACCTCAGACTTCACCTCTCCCTTGGGGGCCTGCTTCAAAGGGAGGTCCATTTTGAAGGTGATGGCTGTGGAAGTGCAGTATTCCTCAAAGCCATAAAGGTACCTACATGAAAGCACAATTTTGCAACATGAAAAAAGATGGTCATCAAACCTAGCTGCACACTGTGAGCCAGTTTCGGTAAAAGAGTGGCTACATAAGAACAATTTGCCCTGCAGAGCCCTTCGGGATGCAACACTCTCACACAAAGCTTGCGCATTGGATCACTCATATTCATTTTTAATAGCCAAACTGTTGACTGAACCATACGGTGTTGTTGAAAAAGAGCAAAGCTTGTTTATTAAACTTTACAGCGTAATCTTGATTTATGAAACCCTCATTACTTCTGGACGACTGATTAGAAATATGATTTGTTGCACAAACCTTGTCTCAGTATAAGGAGGTTTCATCCACCCATTGTGTGCCTCGCATCGCAGCCCTTTTGTGCCAGGCAGCACACCCATTGTTTTTCGGACTGATTGATTTTGGGTGCTTATTCAGTCAATAGAACAGTGCTGTCAATAGATACTCTGCTAATTGCTACCTACGTGTTTTTTTTGCCTTTCTACAGCATTGTTGTAGTCTGCTATATCAATTTGACTCAAAAGAAAGCAATAAACAATGTGTGTTTTGAAACATTCAGGTATTGTCCACAGCATTGTCAACACTGCTTTCCCCCACCCCCTCTATTTAAACGCACGCAAAATTAACTGACGAGGTAAAGCAGATTTTATTCTTATTCCCAATCATTCTAGCGACCTGGGTATTAAAGTGAGAAGGGAACCACACTTTTTTTTTCTTAATTTTGCCCAT